>NW_016809276.1:1014591-1135978 GCF_001698545.2 Rhinopithecus bieti | reverse complement strand
TTTTTTTTTTTTGACACAAGGTATTACTTTGGCACTCAGTCTGGAGTGCAGTGGCATGATTACAGTTCGCTGCAGCCTTCAACTCCTGGGCTTAAGAGATCCTCCCATCTCTCCGGTAGCTAGGACTATAGACATGCGCCACCATGCCCAGCTAATTGTTTAATTTTTTGTAAACACAGTATCTCTCTATTTTTCCCAGGCTGGTCTTGAACTCCTAGACTCCAGTGATCCTCTCACCTCTGCCTTCTAAAGATCTGGAATTGCAGGTATGAGCTTGTAATTTAATTTTTGAAATACATATTAATGCGAAGCCAACTCTCTACATGATTCTCTTGTCCTTGCCTGAGTTACTCACATGATATGGCTCTTTCTACTTTTGAGGCTGTCAATTCTTTTTTTTTTTTTTTTTTTTTTTGACAGGTCTCAAATAGGTCTTTTCTGATTTGGACACAAATATGTATCTCTACAGTGTGCATTCTGTACTTGCATGTAACGTTTGGAGTCATTTGGAGTCGTTACAAGTATTTCCTTATGCATGTTATTGATTGGTTTTCCATGGAACCCTGACTTAGAGATGGAGTTTAGGGTGCAGAGTGTTTGTTAAGGAATGCTCTTAGAATCAATGCCTGTTGGAGAGTGGGAAAAGGTTAGGAAGAGGAGGAAGTCAAGAAGTACTGCTTGTACAAAACTAACCCCACAAGGGGCTCTACAGTTAAAATCAAACAGCTTACTTGATTGAGCAAACTTAGAATCCAACTCTACACATCTTGTAAAAATTTTGCTATTATTCTTTGCTTGTAGTTCCTTTAGGGAATGGACTTTTGACTCTCTTATCAGTTTCAGCACATCTCAAGCTCTTATAGGCCTAGTGTCCAGGATGAGAGTGAAGTGACATCCAGAGGAAACTTGTTATCTTTCAGAGGAGAAATGTCTGAATTGCTTTCCAGCAAGAGGAACTTCCTAGCTTTTCAACTGTGCAGTGTGGGCCACTGCCGTAGGCTCAGTAGATGCAGGAAAATACGTAAAATCAAGATTTTCAGGTTCATCAACTTAGCTGTTCCCATTCCATGTTTCTCCTGTCGTACAGAATCTGCTCTTACAAGTTTAACATCTAATCTTCCTCTATCCAACCTAGATTCTGATCTTGGCATAGCAGATCTGCTTTGGTTTTAAGTTAATCTGACTAGTAAATCCTGGTCCTGTGGCTTAGCTTTCTCTACTGTCTTGCACAGGAGAGGAGGACTTATTTGTCTGCTGCCAAAGATGCCCTCTGGCTTCCCTACAGACTTTCAATCACTCTCAGCCCTTTACTGTATTTATTTAGAGAGTGGCAGGATCCTAAAATAGCCACATCTTCTATTGTTTTTGTAGTTACTATATCCTCCATTTTAATCAGTGATTCAATACACTGCAGGAGCTAGTGTATTTCTGTCCAATACATCCCAATTCACAGTGAGTAAAACTTTAACAGTTGGATCACTATATTTTGCCAGGGGCTGTCTGTTCTCCACCTACAACCCTCTCATGTTTACTACCAGCTAGCCAGTAAATGGCCCAGGCCAAAAGTGCCACCTGAAGAACTACTGTCCCAGATCACTCCTGGTGCCAACTCCAGAGGTTTATTTCTTTTGGAAGCAGACTTTTGTTAGGGAGTCTTGGGATTAACACCTGTGGCAGGACAAGAAAGGAAGCAGGGTTGGGCTGACGGAAAATTCAAGCTGAAATGCGGACCCAATGACAGCCTTGATAGATTGGATGGGGATCTCTGTAGTTAAAATGGCACATCAAAATTGTCTCACATAGGAATGAGATAGCCTAACTATTATATTCCCAACTATCACTGGATTTGAGCCACTTAAGGAACAGTGGAACTATGGACAAAGTGGTTCTCTGCAGACATTATGCTGGTTGCTTTACCTCATTTATTCTCATATTAAATGTAAACATTTCCCTTTCACTTATTTTTTTCATTCATTTACAATTATTCAAAAATTTTAAATTTGTGAAACTATCTTAGGTGTCGAGAGCCTGTGGAAAAGGATGTATTTTAGCTTGTAGTTTCTGAGATGAGTTGACAATTCAGCTATGTCTTCAAGGACAAGAAGCCTACACAGCATCACCACCATCGCCATGCAAATATTGATATCTCAAGCTTAACATATTTAGATTCAGTCCTTTCCTCTTCCTCACCTCAGTAATAGCAACTCCACCTAGTAATTGTTCAGGTCAAAATCTTTGGAATGGCTCTTGTTTCGTGCCCCATCCTTGTTTTATCTTTATTTTATGTCCCACATCCAATCCTTGTTTTATGCACTACATTTAATCCTTCATGAAGTCATGTTGGCACCATCTTCAAAATGCAGCAAAAATATAATCATCTCTCACCATATCTAATACCACAGCCCTGGTCTGAGCCACCATTATATCTCACCTGGATTACTACGGGCCTCTTTGATTCTAACCTTGATTATTTATAATAGTAATAACTTTATAATCAAAACCCTCATTGGCTTCTTATTTCACTATGGCACAAATTAAAACCTTTCTCAGTGATCTATCTTTTCACATGCTTTCTCTGCTTCTAGCACATAGATTCGTATATTCCATGTATGGAGCAGTCATGAGAAATAAAACTACTGCTGGAGGGAGCAGGGAAGGAAAAGCACTATATGATACAGCAACATGACTGAACATTTTTCTCTTTAAGAATCACGGAAAAACTTTGAAGAAGGCTTTCAACAATGAAAGGAAAATGACTAGATAAGTCATGGAAAAGATTTGTTTGAAAAGATAAGCTGATAGCTCATACCAAGGATGGACTAAGGAGGGGAACATAGGAAATACAAAAGAGAGTTAGAGGTATTGCAATAACCTGGATGAAAGAAGATGAGAGCTTGAAAAAGGGCATCAACACCAGAGATAGGAGAGACAATGAGAATGTAGAGTGGTCAGAGCTTAAATGATACTTTGAGAGTATATAATTGTTTATAATTTATATATAATTGTTTATATAATTCATATATATATATTATGAGTATATAAGTATATAGAGAGTATATAATTCAATTCCTTTGAGGAATTGAATAATTTGAAGAGAAGATAAGTAAAAGAGATTTCCAAGATCCTGGATCACACAAGCAGGATAATGTGGGTGCCATTATTAAGATGAGCAGCAAAAGAAAAGACACAAATTAAAGAACAACACGCTTTCTATTTGAGATATGTTAAGTTGAATGTACCAGCTTATCCCATAAGTGAGATATTCTAGAAAGAAGTCAACCAGACAGTAGAAATTATAGAACTGAAATTCAGAAAATAGATCAAAGATGGGCATGCCGATATTGGGAGTGTAAAAAAAAGAAACTTTAGATAAATTTAGTAGCAATTACTTTAGCAAATAGATTTATGAATTGGGCAGCACTCAGAGCAAAGAGGTGCAGAGAGCTCCATCCAGTAGTGTGAGCCTCAAGCTTTTATATGTCAAACACAGAAGCAAAGTAGAGAAACACTTGATTGGCTACAACTAGGTGGGCATGATGTGATGAGTTGGTCCCTGTGATTGGTTGAAACCTAGGTGCATATGATTGGAGGAAACTCTGCTCTTTGTTACATTCCTAAGTTAAACTTCAGTTTGTTTGCATACTTAGAATATGGTTTGTTATATAAGAACTCAAAGTTCATAGACAGCCATAGGCTAATACCCTCCTGCTTATTTAACAGGATTCAGCATGACAATTTAATTCAAAATGGAAATTTAAATCATGAAGATAGTCTTCGGAATATCAATATTTAGATATAGCAGAACTAGAGAATCACACACTCAAAATTGACAAGAAGAAGCTACAGAAGTTTAGAGTGCAAATTCATCACCTTCTGATCTCCAAGTTATTGCCAGTGGAGAAAAGACACAGGCAGCTACATGGGGATCAATGGATTCCATTATTCATGTGCCAATGATGCTTAAAACACACCTCAGAAAGTTCAGTCTACCTAAAGTACTATCCCTGAATATTTCCTACAAACAATGATTCTGTGCTACCACACCGATGAGCTTCTGGCTATATTTGGTCAATGAGTAACCCTAGTGGAAGATGGAGGGCATAGGAAGAAAGAAAGAAGCCAAATTTTTCTTCCCCTTTTTCTATGGCTTGTAGTCATGTTATTATATTGGCTGAGTCTCCATCAAGGTTCCAGGTTCTAACTGGATGCTCTCTTTCTCTTTGGAATGGGGCAGCCTTCTTTCTGATTCTGGCTCCTGCTAAACAGACCTAGCCCATGGGTTCTGTTAACACCACCTCTTTCCTCCCTTTGTCCCTCCATTCCCAGAGGATTAGCAACTTCTCAACATTATTAAAGTCTCTTTTGTGTTGTTTTTTGTTTGTTTGTTTGTTTCTCACCATGCTTTAGTTGGCTTCTCAACCCTTGCATCACCAATTAATTACCTGTACTAAATTTGAATTACCTAGAATGGTCCCTGTTTTCTTGAACTGATGTGATGATGTTGGCCCATATATTTTTAAAACCTATTTAGAAATTAAAGCCAAAATATTAAAAACCTCCTACTAGCTATGTAGGAGTCTCAGACAATAACCACTCCCCCCCCCAAAAAAAAAATGAAAAGAGTCAATGTTTCTCTATTTGAAACAGGCTTGATCTGCCGTACTTATGTAGTAGAAAAGTGATAAACTGAAGGAAAGGAGCAGAGAGAATAGGTCTATTTCCTACCCAAAGACAAGGAGCACAATTTGAGTCAATGAGATTCAATTCTGGGGGCAGAAAAAGAAGGATCCATGAACTTGCTTTCAGGACTAAGAACTTACCTTCTGGCCAATAAAATCAAGGATCTTCACTCTCTCATCAATAAGACAAGTCATCCCCAATGTGAGTAGATTAGTTCTTTGTGCTTTCCTTATGAATGTCTAAGACACAGGATAAGGGGAACATTTGCACGATCCTTCTCTCCACACTATCTTCAAAGAAATAGAGTGACTAGCACATTTTCTCTATTGAAAGTTATGGCCTGGAAAATTAATCCCTTCCTGCAAGTAACTAGGGAACCAGGAAAAACTGGTGTGGCTGAGTCCAAAGAGAAAGTGAATTTTAACAAGAGGGCAAGATCAATAAGATTAAATATCCCGGAAACCTCAAGTTAAAATAGCAGTTGCAGATTAGTTATTGGATTCACCAACTAGAAAGTCTTTGATGAGTTTTAATGAGAAACTTCAGAGATATAATGGAGGTATTAACCAAATGCCAATAACTTGGGAATTGAATTGCAAGAAAGTGATTCCAGTGTGGCTACATAGTTCTTTCAAGCAGTTTAGCAGGGAAGGGTAGATAAACGTGAACAAAAGAATGAAAAGAAGAATGGACAGGACTTTTTGTCAATAAGAAATACTTGTGTATATTTACATGCTGACTGGAAAGAGCCATTGAAGAAGAAAAGTTGAAGTAGAGGAAAAAGATTTATTAATGAAGCAGGAACACTCAGGGGCCAAGAGATAAAACAATGCAAGATTTTGTGGATAGATGAATTATAGAAGGAAGAAATTTTATTCTCCCGAGACAAGAAAGTGAGAAGAGATTGGTAGAGACAGAAACCAATTTGGTTAATTCCTTTAAACATCAAAAACCATTTTCCTTCTTAAATTAATTTATGGCACACATATTACTCTGGTCAAAAAGCTTGATAAGTTATACATAATCTGTTATCTCACTGATTTAAATTTTTTAATTTTTAATTTCTAATTTTATGTATGTATTTATTTATTTATTTATTTGATGGTGTTTCGCTCTTGTTGCCCAGGCTGGAGTGCAGTGGTGCAATTTTGGCTCACTGCAACCTCTGCCTCCTGGGTTCAAGTGACTCTCCTGCCTCAGCCTCCCGAGTAGCTGGGATTACAGGCTCCCGCCACCAAGCCCAGCTAATTTTTAGATTTTTAGTAGAGACAAGGTTACACCATGTTGAGACCACTAGGCTGGTCTCAAACTCCTGACCTCAGGCGATCCACCTGCATTGACCTCCAAAAGTGCTGGGATTACAGGCACGAGCCACCAAGTCTGGCTATCTCACTGATTTAATATAATTCCAGACAAAGGAGGAATCTTCCCATTATTGCCTGGTGGATGAAGTCATTTCCCTTTACTACTTCTCCCATCTTGCCTGTCTCCATCCTTTCTATCTGGCCAACGTAGGGCAGAGAAATTTGTTTTGCTAGCATTTGTATTAAACCAGTAGATTCCATGATGTACATGTTAAGGAATTAAATGAAAATAGTTCTATGTTAAGCAACATAAAATGCTTTTCTTTACTGCAAAATATATTGAAGGTCTTGTTATTGTCTCAAGAGAAGTAAACAAAATGCAGTGTTCCCTACCATCACTAGACTGTAGAGGTTTTTATTAGTGGTAATCATAATTGATAAATGTTCTTGGCAGCATCCTTTGATGCTGCAGTTGCTGCCTCTGTAGAAAGTCATGCAAGGTGTCTCACTTTCTGGGGCTTTATTAGTGAAGACAGTCCCAGTGATGTTGTATTCCCCCAGACTCCAAATGTATTTCTCAAAATGTCATAAAAGTTTTGTGTTGAAATGAATTGTAACATTCTTTTCAATGACTGGATTGGAAAAAATGATTTGCACCTGAAAAATTACCCATACCTTCACTGTTACAATGGCCGAAATCTAAAACACAGACAATGCCAAATGCTGATAAGGATGCAGAACAATAGGAACTCTCATTAATTGCTGGTGGGAATATAAAATGATGAAGCCACCTTGGAAGGATATTTGGCAGTTTCTTATAAAACTAAACATATTCCTACCATAGAATTCATTAATTCCACTAATTGATGTTTACCTGAGGGAGCTTAAAAACTTATGGCCATACAAAACCTGCATCCTGATATTTATAACAGCTTTATTTGTAATTGCCAAAGCTTGGAAGCAATCAAGATGTCCTTTAAAGGATGAATTGATACTTAAACTGTGGTTCATCCAGACAATAGAATACTATTCATTGCAAACACAAAATAAGCTATCAAGCCATGAAAATATATTACAAAAACTAAATGAATATTACAAAAGTGAAAGAAGCCAATCTTAAAAGGCTATATATTGTATGTTTTTCACAATACAACCTTCTGGAAAAGGCAAAACTATGAAGGTAGTAAAAATACCAATCATTGTCATTGCCAGGGGATACAAGAGAGGGAGGGATGAATAGGAGGATCATAAAGGAATTTTAAGGAAGTGGAACTACTTTGTATGATACTATAATGGTGGATACCTCCCGTGATACATTTGTCTAAACTCATAGGCTGTCAACATCAAGAGTGATTCCCTAAACTATGAACTTTTATTGATAATGATGTGCTAATGTAAGCTTATTGATTATAACAAATGTAGTACCACTTTGCCTGAGGATATTGGTAGTGGAGGAGGCTAATCATGTGTGACAGTGGGAGGTATATGGAAAGTATCTGCACTTTCAGTTTGAGAATTATCTGCACTTTCTGTTCAATTTGGTTATAAACCTAAAGCTTCTCTTAAAAAACAAGTGCTTCATCATCCATTAATTCATCGACGGACACATGGATGGGTTCTGTATCTTACCACTTGTGGTATATATACACAATGAACTATTCAGCCACAAAAAAAGAATAAAATTTTATAATTTGCAACAACATGGATGAGCCTAGAGGACATTATGTTAAATGAAATAAACTGGGCACAGAAAGACAAATATTGCATGTTCTCACTCATATATGGTAGCTAAAAAAGCTGATCCTATTGAAGTGTAGAATAGAATAGTGGTTACCAGGGCCTGGGAAGAGGAGTGGTGAGGGGGAAATAGGGAGAGGATGGTTAATGGGTACAAAAATTACAGTTAAATAAGGAAGAATAATGTCTAGTATTCTATAATACAGTAGAGTGACTATAGTTAACAATAATTTATTGCATATTTCAATGAGCTAGAAAAGAGGATTTTGAATGTTCTCAAAAAGAAATGATCAATGCTTGAGGTGATGAATATTAAAATTACCCTGATGTGATCGTTACACATTTTTTGCATGTACTGAAAAGTCTTAATGAACACCATACATAGCTACATTTTTATTGCAACCAATTAATTTTTTTTTTTTTTTTTTTTTTTTTTTTTTTTTTTTATGAGACAGAGCTCTCGCTCTTATGCCCAGGCTGGAGCTGCCAGGTGGCCAGATCTCAGCCTCACTGCAAGCTCCGCCTCCCGGGCTTTACGCCATTCTCCTGCCTCAGCCTCCCAAGCTAGCTGCGCCGGACTACAAGGCGCCCGCCACTCGCCCGGCCATAGTTTTTTGTATTTTTCAGCTAGAGACGGGTTTCACGGTGTGTAGCCAGGATGGTCATCGCATTCTCTGACCTCGTTGATCCACCCGTCTCGGCCCTCCCAAAGCTGCTGGCGATTACAGGCCTTGGGAACCCACCGCGCCCCGCGCCAAAATTTTTAAAAATTTTAAAAGTATAAAATGCCAAAATGTTTTAAAAGTGTTTCATACTCATTGTCAGAACTTTACCCATCCCTAAAGATCTGCTTCCAAGATCTCTATAAAATATTAAACTAAGCACAGCCCAGGAAGGGTGGCCCCCTTGAAAACAGCAAACTCTGCAGTGGCATCATGACGAGGTATTTTCCATGGTCACTTCTACAGTCAAATATTTTAGTGAAGACAATGTCATGGCTTTCTGATTAGCTTCATCTGCTAGTTGCCCACAGAGCTTTAGAAATATCAAAGTTGAAAGACTTCTTATCACACCATTTCTCAAAATGTGTCCAAGAACCCACTTGAGGTAGAATTATCTAGGTTGCATATTTTGAAACAAGCAACTGTGATCTTAATAATACTCCCCGAAGTCCTGAAATCTGTCTTTCTAGTAAATTCCCTAAAATTTTTTTGTAAAAAGTCTGATAATTGCTGGGTCAGAAAGTCTCTAATCTGAGATACCTGACTATTTTTCAAGTTTGTTGAGATGTAACATGCAGAAAAGAACACAAATCCATGAATTTTAAGAAGATGAATGTATCTCCATAACTAGTGCCTGTATGAGAACATAAACCAGATGTGAACCCTAGAAATCCCTTTACACCCCCTTCCAGCCGCTGCATCCTAAGAAGGATTAACCACTCTTCTGGTGTGTAATTTCATCAATTTGTTTTGACTATTTTTGAACTCTATATAAGTAAAATAAAGTATTAGGTACTTTGGGAAAACTGACTTATTCTCCTCAATGCTATTTTGTATGATTCATTCATACTGCTTTGTTTAGTTGTAGTTTGTGTCTGTTTTTCACTGTGCAATAGTCTACTGCATGGATATACCATGTCATTATCCTTTCTATTGTACATAGACATTTAGATTATCTCCCATTTTGCCTATTTGAAAAAAGGGGTCTTTTAACTTTTTTTTTTTTTTTTTTTTTTTTTGAGGTGGAGTCTCGCTCTGTCGCCCGGACTGGAGTGCAGTGGCCAGATCTCAGCTCACTGCAAGCTCCACCTCCTGGGTTTGCGCCATTCTCCTGCCTCAGCCTCCCGAGTAGCTGGGACTACAGGCGCCCTCCACCTCGCCTGGCTAGTTTTTGTATTTTTAGTGGAGACGGGGTAGAGACGGGGTTTCACCGTGTTAGCCAGGATGGTCTCGATCTCCTGACCTCGTGATCCGCCCGTCTCGGCTTCCCAAAGTGCTGGGATTACAGGCTTGAGCCACCGCGCCCGGCCGCTATGAACATTTTTATACTTGCCTTTGGCACATATAGGTGCATATTTCTGTTGGGTAATATGACTAGGTATAGAATTACTAGGTCATAAGACATATCTTTTTGTTCAGCTTTAGTTTTCTGGACTTTTATATTTCAAAAAGAATATGTACCAAGTTAAAGTCCAACCAGCAGGATATCAGGATCTAGCTGCTCCACATTCTCCACACCCTCACTTGGTGTCATTTGTCTTTTTCATTTTACCCATTGTAATTGGGTATACCAATATCACATTATGATTTTAATTGTATTTCCCTAATGACTAATTAAGCACTCTTTATTGTATTAATTGGACGTTTTAGTATCCTGTTTTACAAAGTGCCTGTTCAAGTCTTTCACCTATTTTTTTTTAATTGGTTTGTCTGCCTTTTCCTCATTGTAGCAGTCATTTATCTATTCTGGATTCAAGTCCTCTGTTAGATATATGTTATGTAAATATAGTCTCCAGTTGTGTATCTTGGATTTTCACTCTCTAAAGTGTTATCGTTTTGAACAGTTCTTAATTTTAGTGTGTTCAAGTGTGTCATTCATCATTTTGTGTCTCTAATTTGTCTACCTTAGGTTCATGAAGATATTCCCCTTATTTTTCCAAAAACTTTAGTGTTTTATATTAAAGCGAACCTATTCAAATAGAACAGATTTTATAAAACAATTTTGTATGGTGTGCAGTAAATATCTCCCCTTAGTTTTATAAAAGAAAAGAAAAGAAGAAACCTAAAGAGGGCCAAACCTGCCCAAGATTGCCCACCTGGTAAGGAGGAGCCTGGTTATGTTAGAAGTGACTTGCTACTACTTTCTGTTTATTCATATGATTATTTTTGCTCTCAGCATTAATTTCTCTAGGCAAAACAGCCTCACAGACTTATGGTTATATTTAAGGTTCTATTTCCTGACCACCATTCTGATCTAAACAACCACTAACTTCCATATTCTTTACATTTAGGGTAAAACAAGGTTGTCAAAAGACGCTCAGCCCCCTAATATATGGGTCGTATATCTACAGAGAACAAATAAATTCACCTTTGTTTTCTCATTTGTAAAATAAAGACATAGGATGAGATTGGCCCCACGTTGCCTCTCATTTAAAACATAAGAAAACTATGATTTTATTCTTTATTTTATTTTGAAAATAGTCTCTCTGTAATTATTGCAATGCATGACACATTCATTTTCTTCTTCTTCATTCATTGCAAAATAAGAATGACTGGATGTTATTAAAACTGAAGAGCATTCTGTGAAAGCAACTCAAAGTATTTAAATTCTTGCAATCTATAAAAAGTATCTTATCTCCTTATTGCAGTATGTGCAGAGGAGTTCCATTTTAAAACCCAACTCTAGTCTGACACCTTCATTAACCATGCAGATGTGTTGTTTGATGTGTTATTCCTTCCTAAAAATCCCAGTATCCAACTGCGCAGGAAAGAAAGATTGAGAGTGAGACCAAAAAAAAAAAAAAGAGTTTTATTAATGATTACAGCCTGGTTTGTATACATATCTCAGTTCATATCCTGAGGAATTCTTTTTCACTCCATCCGTTTTTTATTACAGTCTTGTATCATGTTACCACCTTATTATCTGTCTGAAAGACTGATTCAAAGTGAGGTTTAACATGCTGAGCATTTGGACAGCAAAGAGCAAGATTTTTTTCTTTTTGCTAGCAGGAAATTCCTGGGAGGTCTCTGGCCACTTTCTTTTTATCACTGACAAGTTGGTTTTGATATTTGAGAATGTAGAGATCAATACCAACTTAGCTGTCAAAATGACTTGATAGAAGAAACACTCTATATATCTAATATTGTGCCAGGAATAATACCTCATATCTTCAAGACCCATGATATAAACTTTCTGACAATTTTCAAGTGCCCCCACAGGGAGATCCCTTGGAATAACCTCGAGGTATTTAAAGAAAGCATTTTTATCCAGTTCTAGAACAGACACACTAAAAGCTCTAAGACCTGATCTAGATATTATTGAGGTAGTATTAGGACTCCATGAGATGCTTTGACTATTTTAAATTGCCTATAGAAAAAAAATGATATCTTATGGGCGAACAGGCTGCCCATGGCAAACAAAATTACACATCCCTTTACTATTGGAACTTTTTAACAAATCATTTTCATTGCACTTATTCTCACTCAGTTCAGAAACCATGATTGGAAGATAAATTCTAGTAATAAAAAAATGTGGAAATGAATTAAATATCATTTAACAGACTTAGTTTAAAAGTCAGTCCTCAGTATTCTGTGTCTTTATTGCAGTGGTGGTTACAAATGTCTAGGAGTTTGTCAACATAACAACCTGTACGCCAAAAAGAGTATATTTCAATCGTACATAGATATAAAAATATGTTAAGTGAATAACTGCAAAATAAAGTAGGGCTGATACAGGGAAGCTTCGGTGTTGGGATATGATCCTGAGAAGTCACTTTCATAGATGGAGGACAAAGTGCTTTCTTCCAAGGCAACAAGGTAGGAGAGAACATTTTGGGTGGGACTCAGAGAGTCAAGGGTCTTGATGGAGAGAAGTACACAGGTATGTTGTGGTCATATCATCAACAAGATACCTTTGCCCACCATCAGCCCTTGGGTAACCAAGGTAGATCAAATCAGAAGCCAGGAAGCAGAGCTGGACACCTGAACTGTCAACAGTTGATTCTCTAAGCAAAGAGATAGGGTAAAGGTGGCACAGACAACAGGGATATCAAAAAGGAGCATGGTCAGATGGAAGCAGAAGACCTCAGATGCAGAGCCTAGACCTAAACCCACAATCAAAAGATGTCAGGGCAGACTTTGCTTTATTCTATTTGTTTTTACCTTTTATTGTTGTTATTTTAAGTTCCGGGGTCCATGTGTACAATGTGCAGATTTGTTACATAAGTAAACGTGTGCTGCGTCCTCCAATTAAGGAGTTCTAGCTCCCAGCTTTGCACTAATGGCAGTGTGAGCTTGCTTATTCTCTCTTGACTACAGTTTTTTCATTCATTACCCAAATAGGAAGACTGGGGTGGATCATTATCCTGGTCTCTTCTCGTTGAGAACATCACATAAACTCACAGAACAAGTCTGAATCTCCCTTTATAAGGATTGTCTAATGTACACGTTATGCCTAAGCATTGTTAAAATACACACATGAAAGTCTTTGTGATTGAAAAAAAAGTATCTCCTCACTTGTTTTGCGGTCTTCAGCCTGCTTTAATTTCACCTAAAAAGCCAGGCAGGTTTAACATAGGTCCGGTTGTGATGAGTTTTTGCCCTCCTCTCCATGCAATTTTATTTAATTTTGGAAGTGTCAGGTAAGGTGTATGGACTCAAAAGGGCTTTAAAGAGGTTCAGCCAGGCCTTGGTAATGCAATTGTTAGAATTAGGCACTGGTGTGATCAGCTGCACAAACAGAGTTATATGAAAACCAAGGAATTGGGAAGGAACAAGCCAGTTGGTTGAGCAGCTATTTCTGCTGCCCTCTGCCCCAAAGGCCTTCATATCAACTATTTCATTCAATCCTATCAGATGCTCTTCGGGGTAGGTAGTGTCAGTGCTGTTGTGCAAACTAAGAACTGGGGGCTCAGAGTCTTGAAGTTACCGCTTTAAAATCTATGTCCAGGGAGAGTGGTGCTGCCTCAGAACACAAAGATGAGAATGTAGGGCTCTCCCAGGAAAGCCCCTGGACAAGAAATGAAGCTGAATGATTTGAAACAAAAGTCACAATAGCATCCAATGTTCCCAAAAATCACTGAGGGAGCTTGTGAAATATGAAGATTCCAAGGCCCCCATAAGATATTTTGGGGCAATAAGAATGTAATGAAGTCTAGGGTTGTACATTACCTTGTTGCAAGATGTACTATTTGGGATGAAGATGAAGAATCCATTTAGCCAGGTCACGGTAATAATTGTGTCTCACTGAAGAAAGTGATAAGCTAGTCATTCAGAGTCACAGGGAATGAAAACAGACAAAACTTGGAATAAAATGTCTTCACAATTATATACCTATTACAATGGCTAAAATCTAAAACACTGACAACATCAAATGGTGAAGGAATGTGGAGCAAAAGAAATTCTCTTTCATGGCCATTGGGAATGCAAAATATTACATCTACTTTGAAAGATAGTATAACAGGTTTTTTTTACAAAAGTAAACATACATTTACCATGTAATCAAGCAGTCATGCTTCTAGGTATTTACCTAAATGAGTTGCAAACTAATAGCCATGCAAAACCTGTGTAAAATTTGTATAGTAGCTTTATTCCCAATTGTCAAAATGCAAAAGTAACCAAGACGTCCTTCAATAAGTGAACAAACTGTAGTATAGCCATAAAATGGAATATCACTCAATGATAATAAAAAATGAGCTGTCAAGCTACCAAAAGACTTGGAGGAATATTAAATGCTATTACTAACTGAAATCAATCTGAAAAGGCTACATGCTGTATAATTTCAACTACATGACATTTGAGAAAAAGCAAAACTCGGGAGACGGTAATAAGATCAGTGCCAGGGCCTTGGGGGTGGAGGAAGGAGGTATGAATAGGTGGAACACAGAGGATTTTTAGGACAGTGAAATCTATGTTACCACGGTGGTAGATACACATCATCCTGTATTTGTCAAAACCCACTGAATATACAACAAAAAAAGTGAACCCCAATGTAAACTACAGATTTAGTTAATAATATTATATAACAATATCGACTCAGCAATTGTAGGCAATGCACTACGTGATGCAAGATGTTAATAATGGGGAAAACTGTTGGGGATGGGAGGGACTGAGATGGCATATGGGAATTGTCTGTACTTTCCACTTAATTTTTCTGTAAGCCTACTATTGCTCTAAAAAATTAAAGTCTATACATTTGTGAAAATAGGCATTGGATTGGCTGGGCGCAGTGGCTCATGCCTGTAATCCCAGCACTTTGGGAGGCCGAGGCGGGCAGATGGCCTGAGGTGGGGAGTTCGAGACCAGCCTGACCAACATGGAAAAACCCCATCTCTACTAAAAATACAATATTAGCTGAGTGTGGTGGCACATGCTTGTAATCCCAGCTACTCAGGAGGCTAAGGCAGGAGAATTACTTGAACCCGGGAGGCAGAAGTTGCAGTGAGCCGAGATCGTGCCATTGCACTCCAGCCTGGGCAACAAGAGCAAAACTCTGTCTCAAAAATAGTAATAATAATAATAATAATAATAATAATAAAGTTTTTTTATGAAGTGTCAGGCTTCCTTGCAGCATTATCTTAGGCTAAACCACCCTTCTCATGAAGGGATCCATCCCATGAGTGCTGCTGAATTGTGTTGGAGTAGAAGTATGTCTTGAAAGATCTCAAATTGTCAGAGGTCTGAATTCCTTAATACAGTTATGCAAAAATCCCCATGAGTGTGGTGACCTCACCAAGGACACTGAGCTTTCTCATTGGTAAGTGGATGTCTGACAAATGTCTCTCTCCAGTGTCCTCCCTCATGCCGTGGAATTCCAATAGATCTGTCTGTCATAGAGCCTTTGGCAGCAAAGAAAGGCCATTGACCCAGGCCTGGTCAATCATGGCACTTCATTCCTTCCTTCTGTATGCAACAGAATTGATCTGGGGGCTAGACATTGACCCAAGCAGGACCAGTCATAGCTCTTCTATAAGATTTAATATAGAAAGCTGAGAGTAGTGGGAGACAGGGAGAAAACAGGGAGCAGAAATGAGGGAGAGGAGAAGAGGGAGCTCTCTTCCTGAGATTAAAAGCTGCAAGAATATTGAAAGCAAGGAGTTACCAACTCCATTCATTTTTTTCTACTCATACAGACTATCTGAATAAATAAAGCTAGTAAAAGAGGCAAAGGATGGAGGGGAATGAGAAAGGAAGAAGAGAGGTGTTGGGAGAAAAAAAAAGAAATAAAATGATTTTATCACCCTGAATTTTAAAAATCACATTAGCCCATAGAGCTCTTTTTTGTCTGTTACTGTCTAGATGTGTGTTTCTGTCATCTGCAGTAATCCTAGCAATACAATGGGTGGTACATATTCCCTGGGTGCATCATTACCCAAACTCTTCCCATGTCTGAGATATCTGCATGGACTGCTGTCTAATTTCATTCCAGCATTCTGCACTCAGAACAGTCACCAACTTCTGTTTCCAGCAAAGTGGAGGAAACCTGCTGAGAAGACAGGTTCAGGAGAAATTTTCAAATTTACAGGTTGAACAAACAAAAGAATGCTGTTACTACATCAGAAGCAAATCACAGTGATGCTCCGAAAGTCAAAATAGAGAATTCAAATAAAACAATGTCATGAAATCATAGCCTGGCTTAGAAAAGAAGTTAGCCTAGCAGTTGGCTGCGTATTTTTAAAGAGTCTTTCAAGGGACAGATGTCACTAAATAAAGGGTAATGAGGTGAAGAAGATGCATGGAAGGCAAGCAAAACTAACACAGACTGAAAGCCTGACACTGTTTCCTTTCAAATATACTTTTAGATTTTATTTTTAAGTTGCTTTTTATATGGATGTTGTAATCCCTGTTTTACATGTGATGAACTGGAGGCTGTGATAATTTAAATAGCTTCCCCAGTCAATAAGAGTTTCTATCAATAATATTTGATCTTATTTGTCTGAATTATAACCAGTGCAATTTTTTTTTAAGATGGAGTCTCACTCGTGTTGCCCAGGCTGGAGTGCAATGGCATGATCTCTGCTCACCACAACCTTCGCCTCCTGGGTTCAAGCGATTCTCCTGCCTCAGCCTCCCAAGTAGCTGGGATTACAGGCATGCGCCACCACACCCGGCTAATTTTGTATTTTTAGTAGAAACGGGGTTTCTCCATGTTGGTCAGGCTGGTCTCGAACTCCTGACCTCAGGAGATCCTCCTGCTTTGGCCTCCCAAAGTGGTGGGATTATAGGTGTGAGCCACTGCACCAGGCCTACTTTCTTTACTGTACCACTGTGGGGTAGTAGGAGATAGTGGCCATCTATTTTCGCTATGAATGGCCTCAATCTCATGAGGTGGACAGAAAATTCCTGGACATCTTATGTCTTGAACTGTTCCTACCCTTTCACTCAGTTTGCATCTTCTTTTATAGCCATGCCTGCAATTAGTAAACATTTCTAAAGATGTTTCCTATGTGTTCAATGTGAGGATACACAAGAAGAAGATACTGAGTGGTCCTCCCTTGAGGAAGGTAGAGTGTATTGGAGAAGATGTGGTAAGCAAACAATTGCAGTACAATATGGCATTTGAAAAAATGGAAGAATCTTCAAAGAACTGGGAAACACAGAGGCAAAAATGACATGCTCTTCCCAGGAGTTTGGGATAAAACTTCACAAAACAAATTATAGTTGAGATGGGATGTGAAGGGTTTTGACAGATAGAAAAAAAAGAGAGCCTTTTATGAATTTATAGTGTTAAAAGAATTTTTCTTTTCTTTTCTTTTCTTTTCTTTTCTTTCTTTCTTTCTTTCTTTTCTTTTCTTTCTCTCTTTCTTTTTTCTTTTTTGTTAACCTCTCTGTGGTGTGAAATTATTGTTTTGTTTGTCCAATATAATGACTCTCTGTTTCTCTGTCTCTCCTATTTTAATATAAAAATATCCTTTAGAAAACCACCCCTCTTATCTCATTCCATAAATTGTATTTGTGTTTAACCCCTGCCTAGTAAATCAGAGTAGGGCATTGATTCATTTAAAGGTTTATACATGCCCAAGTTTGACCAACTAAGAATCACGCCCATCATTTTTGTATTCATTATTTGTCAGACAGTGAGGACTGTCTCAGGGCTTGTTATCTAGGAGGATGTAAGTTTGTTAGGCCCATTGTTCCAATGTGCCAGTATATGGGGAGGGTTCACCTAAGAATGAAGTTGATTAGAGAAAACACAAAAGAAAGTTTTGATGACTTTTTAAATATCTGAATCTATCGGTACCAATAATACATCTATATTCCATAGGTAAACTCACCAATAAAATTCTAACTTGATAGATATGCCTCACTAATACGGTGAATGCTACTTAAGTAACTTATTTGCATTTTATCTGGGACCTTCTAGAGAGACAAGTTCTCACTCTGTCACCCAGGCTGTAGTGCAGTGGTGCAAGCATGGTTCACTGCAAACTCCAACTCCCAGACTCAAGCAATCCTCCCACTTCAGCCTCCTGAGTAGTTGGGACTACAGGCATGCACCACCATGCCCAGATAATTTTTGTATTTTTTGTAGAGAGAGGGTCTTGCTGTGTTTCCCAGGCTGGTCTCAAATTCCTGGGCTTAAGCAATCCACCCATCTCAACCTCACAATGTGCTGGGATTACAGGTGTGAGCCACTGAATCTGGCCTAGATGTATTTCTTATGCATATTAATGGTAAGATTCTTTAAAACATAGTAGACATTCAAAAAGTATTGGTTGATCAAATCATCAACCGCTTACTGTGGGTCTACTCTGTATGAAATACCCTTAGCCTGAAGCTATGGATAAATAATAGTGAACCCTTCAAGAGGCCCACAGTCCAGTGCTGGAGACACACGTAAAGCAATCACTTGTAAGACCACGCAATAAGATAATATAAAGTGCAGTCATGGTAAAAAGGAAAGAAAAATCATCTTTCTAGATAAGACGGAAAGCTTCCTGGAGGAGAACATATCTCTGGCAACAGAAGAGGAAACAAGAGGTCAACCACGTAGACAAACAGGGTTAACATTTTCCAGAGACAGGATCACCATATTCTTTAGCCAAGAGACTTAGAGGTAAATAAATAAATAAATAAATAAACAAAAATAAAGGCCAGGCTCTATGGCTCACGCCTGTAATCCCAACACTTTGGGAGGCTGAGGCGGGTGGATCACTTGAGGTCAGGAGTTTGAGAACAGCCTGGCCAACATGGTGAAACCCCATCTCAACTAAAAAACATACAAAAATTAGCCAGGCGTGGTGGCGCACACCTGTAATCCCAGCTACTCAGGAGGTTGAGGCTGGAGAATCGCTTGAACCTGGGAGGCAGAGATTGCAGTGAGCTGAGATCATGCCACTGCACTGCAGCCTGGGCGAAGGAGTGAGACTCTGTCTCCAGAAAAGAAAAAAAAAAAACCAAGAGAGAGACTTAGGAAATAGTGTGTTTCATCAAGAGGAGGTTTTTCTGTAGTAGAAGAGCAAAATGTGGACTGGCAAGGTTGGTTTGAAATGCATCTGAGAAGCATGTTGAAGTTCAATGATAGAGAATTTATTATTATTATTATTATTATTATTATTTTTAAGAAAAATTCTCACTCTGCTGCACAGGCCACCCTCCCAAGTAGCTGGGATTACAGGTGTATGCCACCATATCCAGCTAATTTTTGTATTTTCAGTCGAAACATGGTTTCGCCATGTTGGCCAGGCTGGTCTTGAACTCCTGACCTCAAGTTATCCACCTGCCCGGGCGTCCCAAAGTGCTGGGATTACAGGCGTGAGCCACCGCACCCAGCCCTCAGTGATAGATAAATGTTTATGCTATGCCGATCAATTTTACCCTGAGAAAAATAGGAAACTAAAAAAAGTTTTTCAAACAAGAACTGAAGTTCTCAGATTTGAATTTGGAAGAGGCACTCAACAGTAAGTGGAGAGACTTGATGGTGACTGGAGCATAAATAGGCTAGACGTAGGGTATAAACATGAATGATACTATAACAGACCAAGAGAGAGATGACAAGACACACAGGGCAGTTGTAATTAGGGTGAGAAGAAGAAGGAGAAAGAGCCACGGGAGGGAAGAAGGAGGTAAGAGAGATGACGGAAGGCTGCGTGAAAATAGAGGGAGAAATAATTTTACTCTTTAATTATCTCCACAA
Organism: Rhinopithecus bieti; assembly: GCF_001698545.2. Classification (NCBI taxonomy): domain Eukaryota; kingdom Metazoa; phylum Chordata; class Mammalia; order Primates; family Cercopithecidae; genus Rhinopithecus; species Rhinopithecus bieti. Next base: position 1,116,401 of record NW_016809276.1, on the reverse strand, counting down.
ATGCAGCCCAACTTGCCAGAGTCAAGTGGCCCTGGGGGAACTTGAAACAGGTGCACCCAAGTGGCACACATTTTGGTGGAGAGTTTCAGTGGCAGGCATTGTTTTTGAAGTAGCTCGTGGGAAGAATCACCTACATCTTGGGGATGCCTTATCCACTTTAAGCAAGTCTTTCCTGAAAGTACTGACCAGGGATAGTTTTTAAGCTGAAATAACATATCCATAATCCATCTATGAGTTCAGACTCCACTGAGATTTTCAAAAGGCTATTATCATTATCTTCACTTAACATGCATTTGTTATGGGCAAGACGCTGGGCCAGACTGCCCTTCTAAGCACTTTGCAGGCATTAACCTTGTACAGTTCTCACAATAGCCTACGAGACGGCAGTATACATTTATCTCTGTTTTATGAATGAGAAAATTCTGACTTAGGAGAAGTTCACATTCAGGTAGGGATTTTGTTTGTTAGATTTTGTATACTAAATTCACTTTGTATATACACATTAGTAATTTTGAAGAAAAAAAGGTGCTGAATATGTTTCCAATTCTTTATATAATATTTGGAACCAGATTATAAGGATTAAATAATATTCAGTCAAATTGCTGGATCATCATTTCTTTTGGGGGCATTTAAGTCACTTCCACTTTTTTCTGGTATTGCAAACAATGCTATTATAAATACCCTTAATATAAAAGGATGGATATCTGGTCATCCCCTTCAGTGAATTCCTAGATGTAGATACAGTACTATGAACATGTCTTAGTCATAACATCTTTTTCCAAATTTTGAGAAAAGTTTCCAAACACAATGAGGCAACTCGGTGATATTGTGGACAATCATAATTTTAAAACAAGGTTTAGAGGAAAAGTTCCTTGCTTAATGAAGAAAGAGCTGGTAATGCAGTCAGTTACATTTCATGCTGACTGAATTGGCCTTTTCTCCTCCTCATCACCAAATCGTAATGCTGCCTTAGAAGAGTGAATCCTATTTCAAGAAACAGAATTGTCCAGAGCTATAAATCGATGAGAGCTAAACTCTATTTTTTTCCTTAAATTATGAACCTGTATTTATTTTAAATTATTTTGTGTATTAACACATCTTTAGGTAAGGTAAATCATTTTTAGCAAGAAATCATATAGCAATGGGAACATCCACAAAATGTTTTCTCCATAGCATGTTTCTTTCAAAAGAAGCTATTTTATTTCTTCATGAATTAATAATTATATACTTAGGATAAAGTTTATTATGGATGTAGGGAATGAAAATATGTCTTTAAAATAGCTTTCTTTGGTTATCATCTCAAGTTTTTTTTATAGTTAATTGGCATTTTTTTTTCTTCATGGCCAGGATTTTCAGTTTCTTCTATAATTATTTGTCCTCAATTCACCTTGAATTCTTTTAATAAGCTTTTTATTTTTGAAATAATTTTAAGTTTACAGTAGAGTTTAAAAGATAACATAGACTGTTCCTGGATAGCCTTCACCCACTTCCCACTAACGTTAAATACTTATGTAGACATTTGTTAAAACTACAAAATTAACATCCATGCAATACTACTCACTAAACTATAGATTTTATATGGATTTCACTAGTTTTTCCACCAATGCCCTTTTGTGTTCTGGAATCCAATTCAGAGTACTACATTGCGATTAGTCCATTTTGGAATTTATCTCATTCATTGTAAGTCAGCCTAGGTTGTTGTTACGTTAATTTGAATTGTGGCTGATGAAGGCTCATACTCAGAGCAGTTTGTTTTCTTGTCTACGGCTCCATTTTGCATGTCTTATTAGTATTATTTTCAATCCATATTCTCTTTCCATGTATTTATAAAATTCACTTCTTTTTAAATTAGTTAATTTAATCAAACTCCCATTATATAATCCATAAATTCACTTAACTGAGCAGCTCTAAACAGCAGAACTTCACAGCACAAGTAGTAGAATGATTGTTAAACTAGTGAGGCTAGGGAACTTTCACCCTTTTCCAGGATGCAGCAAAGATTGTTCAAGATCTGCAACTCTCTTAAAGATGGACAGACTAATGGTGCCAGTTTCAATTAATGACTAAACAGCGGGAAGAAAAAAACATAATAGTTGGATAAATGGATGTAAATTCCATGTATATGCATGAATATAAATATAGGTTCCAGCATGTCCAGCCCATATCCCCATAGATTTGCTTGTGTACCCACTGGAAGGACCTTGACCCGCTAGGAGACTTCCCTACTCCTGCAAGGCTTTCATGATGCTGGGAGGAAGTAGTAGTGCACACTGGGGCTGGCCTGCTATGCTCCCATCCCATAGCTTTTCTTTCTAGTCCTCATCACTCAGAAATGTATCCTTATTAAACCAGGCTCAGAAGCTCAATATGTCTACTCTGAGTCACCGACAATGCTCCTGAAATATGACATCTTCAGTGTTAGGGAGAGCAGGACTTTGTTGTGTAGGATTTAAACTTTCAGCAGGATCACAGAGCGTCTGTTATTTCAAGTTGGACTTGATTTTTTTTTTTTTTAAACCACCAGACTTTCAGACCATACAATACCAGCTTTCTTCAAATGTAACTCTTCCACTCCTTTTATGGTGAAGTTTAATACTGTGAACATATGGAGGGTCTGAATGTCTGCCAAATGTTTTAAAAGACAAGGTTATAAATACTCCAGCAGCGAGCTTTGTTCCTTAATGTATGGCTCTGTTACTCTGAGTCAACGTGGAAGATAAATCAGAACATAGAGCTGGCTTGGGCATTAACTTGATATTTCTGGCAAGAATTCATATAGTATCTCATTTCAGAGAGCAAAAGAGAAGTGGTTGTCTGAGGTAACATTAAGAGAGTAAAAAAAAAATTAGGTTTTATAAAAAGCAAAAAGCAGAATTATAGCTTAACTAAAACATCTAAAATCTAAATACTCAGTCCAATTTTCTTACCATCAAATTTAAGCTTAAAGAGTCATAATCATGTCTGTGGGGTTGGTGATTACACTCTCTGGTCCCTGTACTCTGGATTTGGAATAGATACCTCTCAATTTCCTTGGTAGTATGTTTCTCTGTCCCACTCCAGCTTGGCTTTTCTCTATTTCCCTATACCCTACTCTCAAATTTTCCTCTACCCAAAATTGGGCTTGTCCGTGTTTGAGTCAGTTCAGGGTCCACCTCTATCATCTCTCTGACTCTGCTGTTTCTTCATAAATAGGAATTTGCTGAACTGCCCTCCACTCCCCAGCATTTGACACAGCTGGTACCGTTTGTCACCAGGCTGACAGTTGAAAAGGACCCTCTCCATTTCTGCAACACAAGGTGAACCATGCCTAACACCACTTTGAGAGGCGGCCTCCTGGGTGCATAAACTGCAGCGTGGTATAAGAAAAGCCCTTTGCATGAACTTTCCAGGTCACTCGGATAATGTTCAATAATTCATGTCTTTCTCATAGTAAGTGCACTTAGTATCCCAAATGGTTTAATGTAGCTTCCAAAGAGTCCAGGAACTACCTGGACTTAGCTCATTTATGTAGCAGGATATGATTAAGGACAGAGAGCTAAAAGAGGAATTAAGAGGAACTTCACTAAGACTATTTTTTCCATTTCCTGAATGAGAATTTTTTTCTTTTTAGTAAGCCACGTAAGCTTGAGCTTCTGTATATCTAAAATGAGAATACTAACAAATCTGACTTGCTTAGAATATGGATATGGGGCCCAAATGATTTTAATGTAAAGCATAAGAAAGCATGCAAGACCCTGAAAAAATGCCCTTACTGTTTGCTTTAATGAGCTGGGTTTTTTTGCGGGCAGAACAGAGAATCTTCCAATCTCAATGGTTTGCAACCACATTACTGTCTCTCATTCATGCTACACGTTGTGGCTGCATGCCACTCTGCACCGAATGTCTTCTTCTTCATTCCAGGATCAAGGCTAACCCTCTACCTTGGATATTACTACCTGATAATAGAGAGAAAAAGCAATAGTAGAACCTCATGATGCTTCTTGAACCTTCTGCCCAAATGTGGTGCATGTCACTTCTGCTTAGATTTGAAAGCCAAAACAATTCACGTTACCAAACCTGATCTCAATTAAAAGTGTACACCCAACGGGAAGGAGCCCTATGGAAGGGTCCTATGAGAGGGACCTAGTAGAGAGGACTATTGAATATCTTCAACAAGTAATGCAAACATACATCTCCAGGTGGAATTTGACCCAGCCAGGTCTCTGGGAAGTGTTTCCTGGTTACTAGCTGTAATATTTAAAAACCACAAGAATAAAACTCCTCAAAATTCTTTCTTCCCTTCCTTATATGAAGTTCTTAAATAGCTATCATGAAATAGCCTAGAAAGAAGGAATTCATCTGCAATAAAATCAATAGGGACAGAATGGAGGATGAAGAATTTTTTTTGGTAGGGGGGGCAGAAATTAGAGTAAAAGGCAATTAGGAGTGAAAAGGTGAAAAAGAAAGACTAAAACATCATTAATGAGAATTCTGTCACCAGGATTAGTAAAGAAGATGCTGTATTTGATAACACAAGTGTTAATAGCACATTCTTAGTGAAAACCAGGGTTCACACATTCCATGTGTCAATCACTGTGACATCGTGGATTAGACTCAGGGTCTCAGTGAGCCTTGGTTACTCAATTATAAACAAGAATAATTGATGTAAGTGCATCTCATTAGTTTCAGTGAGATAATGGACATAAAAGGATAAATCATAAAATGATGACAGAAATAACAATTAAAGAAATATTCTTTTAGGGGTTGTCTATTTCTTAGGTTTTTCTCATGTGAACAGTAATCATGGTACATTGGCCCAAGACCAATCAAACAATCTAGCCTTCCATCTACCTGGCCATCAACTGGTAGGTAATTTGTCTACTAATTTACTCTACAGTGTCCTACATAAATGACCTAAAAAAATTCAGAGTAGAGTGAAGATAACAAAAGTATTTGCTAAAGATCACTAACCTACAGCCATATTCATCATTATACACATTTAATTGTGAACAATTTTGAGTAGATACACTATAGCCCTCAATCCTTCCATCTGCAGAGTTGATGAGGCAAGGAAAACTCATAGAAATTTGGTTGCACGACAGGAGGCTATGGCTCACACCTGCAGGAGGCAGAGACAGGCAGATCAACTGAGGTCAGGAGTATAACACCACCCTGGCCAACATAACAAAACCTCATCTCTACTAAAAAATACAAAAATTAGCTGAGCATGGTGGCGGGCGCCTGCAATCCCAGTTATTCAGGAGGCTGAGACAGGAGAATCGCTTGAACCCGGGAGGCAGAGGTTGCAGTGAGCCAAGACAGTGCCACTGCATTCCAGCCTGGATGGCAGGGTGAGACTCCACCTCAAAAAGAAAAAGAAAAGGAAAATTGGTCGCACAAAGTCCTGAGAACCCATCTCTAGAACACACTCCCCACTCAGTCAGCCTGAGGATTCTTTCAGGACTGATTTTTGTTCTTTCTGCCTAGAACACTTCTACCCTGTTGGTCAGCACGAGTGGCCTCATAGCCTTCAATTCTCTGTTTAGATGTTACCTTAAACGATGACTTTTGTGAAAATGTTACAGAAAATAATCATCCTGCATGTGTATAGTGTATACATACACACACACACACATACACATACATGTAAATTCCATGAGGATAGAGACTTTTGTTGTTGTTCACTGATCTATTTCTTAACGACTAGAATATCATCTGCCTCAAAGTAGGCACCTACAAATATGTTTGAATGAAGCCAACTGTGGTTTCTTTCAGAATTTTTCAGGCTTGTATGGTTCAACTTTTGCTTAAAGAATGCCATGGGGGCAGGGTGTGGTGGCTCATGTCTGGAATCCCAGCACTTTGGGAGGCCAAGGAGGGCAGATCACGAGGTTAGCAGATCGAGATTGTCCTGGCCAACATGATGAAACCCCATCTGTACTAAAAATACAAAAAAATTAGCCAGGTGTGGTGGCAGGCACCTGTAGTACCAGCTACTTGGGAGGCTGAGGCAGCAGAATTGTTGAATCCAGGAGGCAGAGGTTGCAGTGAGCCAAGATCGTGCCACTGCACTCCAGCCTGGGCAACAGAATGAGACTCTGTCTCAGAAAAAAAAAAAAAGCAATGCCACGTAACAAGTATCCCCCTAAAAATCTAAGTGACTTATCATGATAAGTATTTACTAATAAATCTGCAGGTAGTTTGTGCTTGGGTGCCAGTCTTCTCCCTGTGTTTCTAATTCCAATACCTAGGCTGCAAAAACAGAATGTGTTTAATGTTCACTCTTCCCGTGGAATAAGGCAGATATGCAAGAAGCAAGTCAAAACACGCACACACACACAGACACACACAGACACACAGACACACACACTTAAAAATCTCCTTCTCGATGTGGCATATGTTATGCTCAATCACACTGCATTGGCCAAAGCAGATCGTATGTCCGAGTCCAACTTTTATAAGGTAAGAAATGTATGTCTCCCATGGAGACGGGAAGGAAATAGGCAAATCCTCTTGACTGGGAAGTAACTGCTGTAAGTCAGAGTTTCAAGAGCTGAACCCAATACTTGGGTTTCTCTCATCCAAATGAATCCTAATTTTGACAATGTTATCTCTTCATAGCTGAGTGTCTCTCACTCAGCAAGTCACTTCACCATTTTTCAGTTCTGTGTTTTCATCTATAACGTGGTAATGATAGTAGTAGAATTAATACATGGGGTGAAGAAATAATTGAATAAATTCAACTCAGTTGCTTAGTACCTGGAACTTATTTTAGCATTTTTTGAATTAATCATAATGCTGTAGAATCATAACATTTTGTCAATTAAAACCTTTAAAGTGAAATGCATTGAGATTCTTGGATACGACCAATGGAAAGCAAAGTCAAGACTAAGCAAGCAAGCAAGTTTATTGACTCATAACTGGGAAGATGGTAGGTGTATATGAACTCAGGAGATGCAAAGATGTCATCATCCTCATCCTCTTCTCATTCTTTTTTGCCACCCTCTCTCCCTCTCACCTCTTTTTCCCTTTTGTTGTTCTATGTGTCCCTACTTTTAGTTACCTAACAGACTGATTCTTTTCTGCTTCATGTATAGCATCTTCCTATAGCTGAAAAGATGGCTGTTGCCAGCAACAAACCCATATCCACAAATTTATGATATAGGAGGGAAAAAACAACAACCTTGTATTCCCATATCTGTTCCTCATTTCATGGAAAAACCTGCTTGAGTCAGGTGTTCACTATTTGTACCCATCTCTGTCAACAGATAAATCATGCAAGACAATGTGCATGCAAGAAAAAGCATACAAGAGTCTCTGAAGAACCACACGGATGGGCAGGTGTAGCTCTCATTGGACCTGGACAGAAACAAACAACAGATATTTTCTGAAAGTACTTAGATGTGTAGTGGTCATTACAACGCTGCACTCATTATGCCAATAGGAATTTTTACTACTGGAATAATAACTGTCCACCTCTCCTACACTAAGCAGTTAATATGAGCCTCCACTCCAAATCCCTAGATATCTTAGGTTTGCATTCCATCACCACAAAGTCAGAAGAAGCCTGATATGCATGACCGCTATAGAGGATTTGTTCTTAAGACTAATAGAATATTACTTTGGTCTTTTTCTTTCCCTGTGCTCTGACCACCATGGGAACTGCAGAAACTTAACAATTATAATTTTTTATACACATTTAAAAATTAAAAGCAAAGTAAGCTAGGTTACGGTGCAAGTGTGATGGTGAGAAAGTTATTTTTTTAAATGCATCAGTGACTCCTACCCAGTGGGACCTTAATAAATGTTTAATAATGACTGTATTTGTTTCCTTTCTATAATTGCTTCTGCCATTAAAATGCACTTCTGTTTTCTGGAGGAAAATGGCAAGCGATGCCTTGTTGTGAGCATGTAAAGAGGATTGAGATATGGAAACGGTATGCCACTAAGATGGGTGCAAGGGGCATTATTCTGGTCAGAACAAAACAGCTCACAGATTTTTACTTCTAAATTCCTAGTTTAATCACACATACATTGTATATGTAGGGATTTCAGGATTTAATCAGTGGTATCCACCAGGGCCATTTTATTCCCATTGTTCCCAGTGCTATGGTTTTTTGATAATCAGTGAACAGATCAATTCACCAAGCATTTTCCAAGTGCCTGAGTGAACAAATAAAGATGTCAGATGATGTGGGTACTGCAGAGATAAAAATAGTGAGAGTTCGTGATTTGTTGGGAGGGAAAGATTTTTGCAAAATTAAATATAAAGCAGGTTATAAAATGTTTTGATGTGAGTGATTTACATATGTGTGTGTTGGTTTTATAAAGGCTCCCATTCATACAATATACAGAAACCATATTTTTGTAGACACACTAACAAACGTTCATTCAGGTTACTTAATGCTTGCTGAGAACAACACATTCCAATGCAATGTGTTAAATAATCTATTAAATTCCTCATCTAAAAATATCCAACGTTCTATTGTACTTTTGTGCTAACGTACACAAACAAGTAAGCAGCTCCTTTTTTTTCTTGCTCTTATTTTTTTAATAGCCATGTAACTGACATTCTGAGAAATAACAAGTACTAGAAAATATAAATGGTCAGACAGGCAAAGAAAAATGAAGAGCTCTTTCACACTGTATCAAGTATTACCTACTACTGCCTATACTTTTTTTCACTAATCATAGATGTGTGATGTACTATTCTGTTTTACTTATATCATTGCACTCCCCAGAGTAATACACATGTGGTATATATTATTCTCTGATGTTTCTGGTAATTAAACTTTCTCAGATGCTAGAATGTGGAAAACCTGAAACCAGAGCTGATCTTCCAATCCCCGCATCCCATGTGTTTGAAGTGTTTGAAAAACCCTAAATTGTTCTATGTATCTGATCACACCAGCTGTGCATGGAGATATCTGAGGCAAGAATGACAGACAGCAGCTGGCATCAAGAGCCTTATCATGTCATAATGTGAGCGTAGAGTAAACAATTGAAGATTTAAGCATTGATGTGGTTCAGTGTGTGTCTTAGAAATAGCACCCTGATGATTAGACCGTGGGCACCATGGCTTAGACAGAGAGGAGGAAGAATAGGAAGGTCAGTAACGAGACATTTTTCAAAATCACACACAAGAATATAGATGGAGAAGACAGAAGATTTAAAACGTATGAAGGAGGTAAACACTATTGGGCTTGTTGAACAGCCGAGTATGGGACTTGGGATTCAGGCATAATGGAAAAACAATTATATCAATATATCTGGTTGGTAACAATACCTGTAAGCTCTCCTGCATCATTTTCTTGTCCCATCCCTTGTCAGGAATTCTTAAAGGTAGTGTTATCTGTGAGAAAGCATATTTATGTGGAAATAAGAACAAGCCCACTAAAACCAGTGTAGGTGAGAAGCCAGGTTGCTGTCATTCTTCTTATTAGCAAAGTATGGGACATGCTCATAGGTTTTTGAAAATACGTAGGGAAGTTCCTGCCTTATTGTTCAAAAAATGTTTTATTCTTGGCCCAAATAGATCTGTCAATTCATATTTGGGAGTGTGGAAATTACCTGTGTATTATACTTGTAGTAAAAAAACAAAAAACACACAAAAAAACTTAATTTTCAGTACTAGTAATGATCTTTATAGCTACATTTTACGTGGCAGAACCATTGTGCTACTTTACATAGATTAACCTATTTAATCCTTGCAGCAATTTTTGGAGGTAAGGACTATTACTAGCATTTTATGTTGGATAAGACCAGCTTATTTTACATAAAAAATCTTGCATCAAGAAGTTGCTTGTTAAGGAAAAATTTATCATTGTGAACGTAGACCTAGGGTATGACTCCAAATTAGTCCAGTAACCTTAGGAGACAGGAGGACAGAGGGAAAACAAAGTGAGGAAAAGTGGGTATAAATTTTGTTTCTGCTTCAAACTTTCAATATTACATGAAGATATTGTCTCCACAATTGAAACCTTGGGTTTCTGATATGAGAAATGAAAAAAAAATTATACAAAATAGTTTTTAAAACCTTTTTTTAAAGATTCTATGGTTTAATAGAACTATATTTGCTAGAACAGGCTGGTCATTTGTGAAAATCTTTACGTCAGCATCCATTTCACACTATCCTATTTATGACTCTGTCTCTCTGAACCAGAATTGAAATAGGACCCTTCTTAACAACACAGAACTTTAGCAGCCATTACTAACTAGAGTTGCCACCTAAGATGAAACTTACATTCCATCCAAGTGGTACAATATCTATCCTATTGCAAAAGAAACAAACACCTTTCTATAAAGGTATATCCCTCATGTAAATCAGAAACAATAAATGTTTCTGCAAACTCTTAAAGAAGAAAGCATGCTAAGCCATGAAGCAGTGCTCAGAAAATTGAGTAATTTCTGCAATTCTCTCTTTAGATGTAACTACTGCAACACCCTTTGTCCTGACTTTGTTAACAGATAAAGACCTGAGAAAATTCTCAGCTGAGAAAATCTCATTCAGAGACTGAAGAATTATTTTTAGTATCTAGAAGGATTAATAATAATGTTATCAAGGCAGTAGGTGTTAGATTAAAAAGAAAGCTGGTATACGAGTGTGTTAATGGGTCAACAGACAGACTTCAGGATCCACCACCTGGTGCACCCAAGCCCGCAGTTTCTCACATAGGCCCAAAAATCTCACATAGGTCCCGAAAGAAGGATCACACCCTCATTTTGTCTCTGAGCTCAGAAGAGGTAGCTTGGGGCATGAAAAGAACCTAGAAATAGAAGGCAGATTAATACAGATGTGTACAGTGGTTGTGCTATTTGTTACCAGTTCTTGGGACTACAGACAGGTGCTTTCGAACTAACTAATAAAGTAAACGAGCTGATCTCTTGAGGAAGAAGCTAAGCATGGCTCTCTGACTCATGAGAATTTAGACCTTTGGCTCTCTGGGCAAGATGACACGATTATTGCCTGGTTGAGAGGAATAACTTATGCCAAAGGCAGAGTGTGTCCATCCAAAAAAGTAAAAGGAGGTGACCTGTCAATGAGACCTAGAAAATGTGAACCAGAGAGACACAGGCTGGCACCATCTGCAGACATATGGAAGAGGAGGAACCTTAATTGGCCATTGCTCTTTTAAGATGCCAGGGGTCAGAGCAGCAATTCTAGATTTCAAGGGGCTTCATCAAGTGCATTCAGGTAACATCTTCTAAGGAAATGGAAATGTCCCTAAATTCCCAATCATTTTCTTTATTTTTCAAAAGTTCAGAATTGTACATATCAAAGTAGAAACTTTAAAACCAAAATATCTAATCACGAATAAAAGGCTACAGCTCAGCTCTTGAAGAATTGCCCTGACTGGGTTGTTCTAGCAGTAAGAACAAATTCTTTTCATCAATACTCTTGTCTCAAAGCCAACGTTTTATGCTGAGGAGGGCAAGAGCACTTTGAATCTCAGGGGAAACTTTCCTGACTTTAATTTTTAATTAAATCTTTTCTTGCCAGCAATAATATAGTTTAGGAAAAGGTCATCCACAAAAAATCACGATTTTAAGTGGAGCCAAGAGAATGAGGATGGGGAATGTTTAACCTCTTCTTTAATGCCCTGTAATACTTTTAGAGAGTGAGGCAATGTTTAGTTGAAAGACATCAACATTTATTGAGTACCTACTCTGTCCCAAATATTGTGTCCCGTGTTTAATAGAATTAATCATTTATTATCATCTCAAGGCCTCCATGAGGGAGCTCCTAGTTTTATCTGGTTTTCCAGGTGAGTGACCTATATTTGGATAAGTGTACGTAACGTATAGACCTAAAAAGAGGAAGGCCTAGGAGTTAAACTTCTGACTTAGGAATTCAGTGCCTGCTTCCTCAGGCATAATCTTTCCCAGTAAAGGAACAAATTAAAGAAATTTAGAAAAAGCACAATGCAAACACTTAATAATGTGTACACCCAGAATCTGATAGACATAAATTTAATTCCATAAACAATTTCTTATGAAATATTACAAACAACCTTGCCCTTCTTTTTAAATAGGAAACTATAATGCATTGGATTAATATAATTCATATTTTATTAATATTTGACATATGCCTTTCTTCAGTAAACTTATTGTTTTGAGGATGTATGCATTACAAATGTATAATGTTTGTTTCTAAAACAAGAGGATCTAACACTCCTCTTTAAATGCCAATTCAAATTTACTATGGGGAAGAAAGATTATATATTCACGATTTCTCTTTCTTTCTTTCTTTCTTTCTTTCTTTCTTTCTTTCCTTCCTTCCTTCCTTCCTTCCTTCCTTCCTTTTTTTTTTCTTTATTTCTCTTTCTTTTCCTTCCTTTTACTGCTAATAGTAGGGTTATTAATTAACAAGATAACACTATTAAATTATTTGTTTTGATTTGGAATATAATAAAATCTTATTTATTCTTTCAAAATGCAGAGAAACTTTACACTACTATGGATGCCACTTTTAAATTTCTAAGTATATGGGAACCAATCATCCATTTATAAGGGAGATTATTTTTCTCTGGGGCAGAACTTCATAGCACTCTAGAAACATATAAATGAAATTCCAAAAGAACTAAAATACTTATGGAAATCAGAAAAAAAGACTGCATCACCATCATGTGATTGTAGTGGTTTTCGAGCACTGAGTCACCTGGTAAACACTTAATGAGATTCTCATTGTCCCTACTCCAGCAGGGTACTCTATGTAAATTGCTTGTAAAAACCAAGCAGAATCACAGTTATCCTTAGGAAGTGGAGTAGAAATGCCTGAAATTCCTACAGTGCTTTCTTATTTTTAAGAGTTCACTGTTTCATTAGTCCCCACAAAAATCACAGGAAGGGTCATAATTGTCCTTCTCTAGAGAATGAAACAGAGGCCCAGGGACTTACACTTACTGCCTAGTTTGATGCAGATAGTGACTTACAATACTTTCAGCTTCTGACGCGAAGCCTAATGCCACAACTTCATACCAAAACTGCCCACAAACAGCACCAACATTTTAATTCCTTTACCTAGTACTGGACCATAGTTCTATATATCACTTATTCATTTGCTAAGCAAAGGAGCCAGTGCCTACTACTTGTTTAGAATGGTGCTGGGCACTGGGAATACTATATTGAGCAAAAACTGTCAGAGTTTCAAGGTGCAGGGGAGTAGTAAGCAATACAACCTCAAAAGTAAATGTATAGAAACTGACTATAATAGAAAGATACTCAGGTAAGAAGCCAACCAAAGGTTCATAGAAGACATTTCTAATGAAGAAAGAAGAAAGAACAGTTTAGTGAGTATCTGAAGAGCAAGCAGGCATAAACATGTCTATGGTGTGGATGATTCAGTGTGTGTTAGGTCAAAGGCACAGAAGTGCAAAGGCCCTGCCATGTAAACAATACCAGCAAAGATGGAGAAGCAGGTGGAGTTCTTCAGATTGTAACTAAGCCTTTAGGCCATCAAGGTTTAGCATGCCTCTAAAATCAGTGGGAAGAAACCCAAAGGTTTTTCCATCTTGGACAGAGAGATGGTGATGTGACTACATGGCAGCTGGCAATCTCAAGAAAACTCTACCAAGTTGGGATCCTCTGAAGGTAGCAAACGATATCTCCACCACATTCTCAACTAAAATTTGCACTGTGAAATTAAACATCCCTAAATCAAATATCATGACCTTTTTTAAAAAAAATGTGGAAATTCTTTTTTGTTTGTTGCATTTCTAACTAAAGAAGATCTGTTCTTCTCCTGGGTTGAAGGGATGACAATAACCTGGTTGCAAAAAGTTGAAATGGTGATGGGCAATTCTTAAATCATTTTAAACTGAACAAACGTAACTATTTTCTTCTTCCTCCTACTTCACTTTATCTTCCGTTTTTGATTGCTAAAATATTTAATTCTTAAAATGTTTAATATTTAAAATATTTAATTCTTAAAATGTTAATTCTGTTGGGATTGTAGAAAACTGACAAAGCATATTATCAATTTTATAATTTCATAATATATTTCTATGCAAGTGTATGGAAACATATTGGACCAATATTTTAAGATGACGGAGCATGATTTAGACTATCAGACCTTGCTTACTGTTATAATCATCATTTTTGCTAATTACAAATGAAATAACAATAATTCATGTGTATGCTTTAAAAAATTGTGCAAGTCTCTTTGAATATGGTGTAGATTATAATGAAGCAATATTCTTTACCATAATTAGAATATATTCTTTTTCTTTCTTTATTTCAGTAGGTTTCTAGAGAACAGGTAGTGTTTGGTTACGTGAATAAGTTCTTTAGTGTTGAGTTGTGAGATGTTGGTGCACCCATCACCCGAGAAGTGTACGCTGCACCCAATGTGTAGTCTTTTTTCCCTCACCCCTCTCCCACCTTTTCCCTTGAGTCTACAAAGTCCGCTGTATCATTCTTATGCCTTTGCGTTCTCATAGCTTAGCTCCCACTTAGAAGTGAGGGCATACTACCTTTGGGTTTTCATTCCTGCATTACTTGACTAAGAATAATGGTCTTCGATTCCATCCAGGTTGCTGCAAATGCCATTATTTCTTTCCCTTCGATGGCTGAGTACTATTCTATGGTATACATACATATTGATTGATTGATGGGCGTTTGGACTGGTTCCATATTTTTGCAATTGCTAATTGTGCTGCTATAAACATGTGTGTGCAAGTATTTTTTTCATATAATGACTTATTTTCCTCTGGATATATACTCGGGAGTCTGGATCTGGATCAAATGGTAGATATACTTTTAGTTCTTTAAGGAGACTCCACACTAATTTCCATAGTGATTGTACTAGTTTACATTCCCACCAACAGTGTAAAAGTGTTCTCTTTTCACCACATCTACACCAATGTCTATTTTTTTTTTTTTTTTTTTATGGCCATTCTTACAAGAGTAAGGTAGTATCGCATTGTGGTTTTGATTTGCAGTTCCCTGATAATGAGTGTTGTTGGGCATTTTTTCATTTATTTGTTGGACATTTGTATATCTTCTTTTGAGATTTGTCTATTTGTGTCCTTAGTCCACTTTTGGATGAAATTTTTTGTTTTGTTCTTGCTGACTTGTTTGAGTTCCTTGTACATTCTGAATATTAGTCCTTTGTAGGATGTATAGATTGTCAAGAATTTTCCCCCACTCTGTGGGTTGCCTGTTTACTCTGCTGATTATTTCTTTTGCTGTGCAGAAACTTTTTAGTTTAATTAAGCTCCATCTATTTACCTTTGTTTTTGTTGCATTTGCTTTTGGGTTCGTGGTCATGAAGTTCTTGCCTAAGCCAATGTCTAAAAGGTTATCCTGGCACTTTGGGAAGCTGATGCAGCCGGATCACTTGAGGCCAGGAGTTCAAGACCAGCCTGGCCAATATGGCAAAACCCTGTTTCTACTAAAAATGCAAAAATTAGACAGGCATGGTGGTACATGTCTAGTCACTCAGGAGGCTAGTCACTCGGGAGCCTGAGGCATGAGAATCGCTTGAACCCAGAAGGTGCCTGAGCTCGAGGAGTGGAGGTCGTAGTGAGCTGAGATTGTGCCACTGCACTCCAGACTGGGCAACAGAGCAAGACACAGTCTCGGAAAAAAAAATTTGAAAACCATCCCCCTTTTTTTTTTTTTTTAACAAGAACATAATTTCATGGTACAAAAAGGTTAGAGTAAGGCCACAATATTTATAATCAACCCCTAAATATTAGGAGTCTAAAAGATTGCACAAAATTTCAAGAGTGGAGATAATTGGAGAAAAGCTTGAGTCTTAGCCTTTTACTGTTCAGGCAGGGAAACTGAGGGTCAGGAATTGAGTTATCAGAATTCACAGAGCAAGTGAGAGTCAGAGAAGTGATTTCTCTGGCTGCCTTAGCCTTTTCCATTTCTAGGGAGACGTGAGTAAATTTCCAGGGAGCTAATCTCCCCTCTTCATTCTGCACAATATGCAACCAAGATGGTATGGTACTTTCAGATAACAAAGCGCAACAGCTCTCAGAAGACTGGCAAATATCCATTTCAGAAGCAGTGGGAAAATTAAATGCAGGAGACACACACACATTTATGTATTTTCCATATCAGAAAATGATCTTGTTAACTGTCATCTTCGCATTGAGGCATCTCCTTCAGCACAACATATATTAAATTTATGGATACAAGGTATAAATATAGTCACCAACCACTCATTCTGCCAGCATGTATTAATCATTTGCACATATCATGCCATAATTCAATTAAAATCAATTCATTTGTACAAGTATTTGAAGGGAAGCAAGAGAAAAGAACATCCGATGCAATATTGAATCACGGTTTTAGTACTTACTGACCCCATGAGTCTCAGTTTCCTCATCAGTAAAAGGAGGAGGACTAATTATAATGACTTTGTTTTGTGCGGGAAAGAGTAAATGAAGTCATGCGATGTCCGGTGCCTGGCACATAAGTGTTTAATAAATGTTTCCTAAAAAATAAAAAAAAATATTTTCTAATGCATGAGTAACTGAAATAAACACTCTTTTTCCTTTTAATGATTATATCTGTTTCTGAACAGATACTTTGGTTATTTCTCTACTTGCGAACCTGTGCAAACCAGAATCCATCTATTCCTGTGGTAAAGCAAATTATTCCATCACTGTAAAATAGCCCCTGGAGACCATGAAGTGGAGTGGAAAGGCTGCGCTAGGTTTTGCCAGGTGTTAGAACACCATCCCAAACAGGGAGGAGACAACAATGACCTGCCTTTCCCAGGCACTGGGAGACTCTGCTAGAATGACTATATTTTCACAACAAAATGAAATTGGCTAGAAGCCTTTTTCCCTCTGTTCCTGCGGCACGGTGATTTGGCCCATTAGTGAATTGCCAGTTGGCTTTCCAGTGGCCTGGGACTGTTCTGTGAACCCAGAGCTCCACTCAGCTGGGGAAGATGTGCTGTCTAATTACATTAGTCTTGACTGCCAATGACAGAATGACAGAATCCATGAGCTGCTGGGAGAACCATTTGTGTGTCCTATCTCGATGACCGTATGGCGCTTGCCATGTGTGTCAGTTTCTGGCTGGAGTCTGAGAAATGCCTGACAGTATCCATCTTTGAAATGGAGATGATCACACTTAACTACTGAGCTTGCTGTTTGAGCAATTATATACTCTCTTTATACTTTGAAAAATGAAGAATTTTACTGCATTATGGTAAACACATGCATATCCACAAATATAAGTGCCCTATGTACTTTACAATATACTGAGCTTTTAAAAATCTACTGGTTGGTATAATGGAGAAGACATAGGGTCCAGAATAAGCTGGATTTGGCATTGATTCTAAACTCAAATTCTTATCAACCCCACAACTTTGAGCAAATTATTTCGTTTCTCTAAGCAGTGCCAGGACTAAGGTGGTGTTAAGGAAGCATCTAGGGTACAAAATTTAAAGAGACAAGCAGGACCCTGATAGTATCCTCAACTTTTGTACCCAAAGCATCTTGTTAGCCTCACCCTCACGCTGTCCCTGTCTCTGGGCCTCAGAATCATAGGAACAGAGACATGTAAAGCACCTACTGCACAACATAGCACAGCCACTTAGTAAATGCTTGGGTGTTTTTGTTTGTTAGCTTGTTCTGAGATGGAGTCTCGCCCAGGCTGGAGTGCAATGACATGATCACGGCTCACCGCAACCTCCGCCTCCCAGATTCAAGCAATTCTCTTGCCTCAGCCTCCTGAGTAACTGGGATTACAGGCATGCACCACCACACCCAGCTAATTTTGTATTCTTAGTATAGGCAGGGTTTCTCCATGTTGGTCAGGCTGGTCTCGAACTCCTGACCTCTCGTGATCTGCCTGCCTCAGCCTCCCAAAGTATTGGGATTATAGCTGTGAGCCACCGCACCTGGGCCATGCTGGCCTTTAATCAGCAAATTCCACAAGCACAAGTGTCTGGTGCAGCCAGAACCACATCCAGATGTTATGCCTGGCTCCCTTCCATGTTATGGTGGGGTGGGTGCCCGTGACCACCCAGTGACCCATAAGAAAGCAACCACTGATGGCCCAGCAGGACTGCTGAGACCCAGATCAAACAGCAACCTGGTGGGCTTCTGGGGGAGAGTAAACCAGTCCATTACGCTGTACAAGGAGCCACGCAAACGAAAGCAAAGGAATTCCAAAGTAACATTTGAGATACCTTTCCTGCTTATTTGAGTTAATTTTAGAGAACAAATTTAATATTTAATATAAAACAAGAACAACCCAACAGTCCACAACAGAGTCACTGCTGATTTCTGAGATAACTTTTTCCTCTATTAAACACACTCTCACATAACATGGATTGGCATTGCAAATAAAGGTTTCTCTTTCATATCTTTACATAATATTGTGCTATGACTGTTATGTCTCATCATGAAATGTTCCTCAGTTTTAAGGGTTGAGAAGTAAATCATTTCATAAATCTAACATAACTGATGAATTTTACATTGTTGGATTTGCAGGCGGATCTGAAACATGTAATTTGATGAATATCTGGTCTGCATTGATCAATCCATATGTTTATTTTAATATTTATAAGTTGAATTATGCATCAATCATCATAAGCATTTCCATGCCTTCCTATGCTAATTGTTGAATGTCTTTCTGGGGAAGTTGTACCAATTCAGACATTTGCACTCTACAATGGGTGGTGGTTGAGGCAACAAACTTGGCCTTAAGCAATTTAGTCACAAGCAAACCTTTTATGCCTGTGATGACTCTTCTGCTCCTAGCAGGGTATTTTCCTCTCTTTATTAGCTCTACCTTGTGTTCTACAGTTGGAGCTATAATATCCCAGGATCTGGCTGAAGGTTGGGGCATTCTCTGATTATCCCTTCCTCTCTAAAAAGCACACTTTGTACAGTCTTTAAGAGTGATTAGGCTTTGCTGAGCACAAATCAAGAGGAAAGTCATTATAGGAAGTTGACCTTGTTTGTGCAGCTGGAAAAGGGGGCAAGAAGTTTCTGGAAATTGGTTAAACATAGGAACAGCACGTTCTACAACTCTAGGAGTATTGAGAAAATTGTTGAAAAGGTTGGTCTGGGCCCTTTATTTAAGTTACTATTTATTAAGCACATATATTTTACTTCCTTAATTCTTATTGAATTAAGAATGATCACTTGGTTCCAAAAAAGAGTCTGCATTGCCAAGACAATCCTAAGACAAAAGAACAAAGCTGGAGGTATCATGCTACCTGATTTCTAACTAGGCTACAGTAACCAAAACGGCATAGTACTGGTACCAAAACAGATATATAGATCAATGGAACAGAACAGAGCCCTCAGAAATAGTACCACACATCTACAACCATCTGATCTTTGACAAACCTGACAAATACAAGAAATGGGGAAAGGATTCCCTATTTAACAAATGGTGCTGGGAAACCTGGCTAGCCATATGTAGAAAGCTGAAACTGGATCACTTCCTTACACGTTATACAAAAATTAATTCAAGATGGATTAAAAACTGAAATGTCAGACCTAAAACCAAAAAAATCCTAGAAGAAAACCTAGGCAATACACTTCAGGACATAGGCATGGGCAAGGACTTCATGTCTAAAACACCAAAAGCCAAAGCCAAAAAAGCAACAAAAGCCAAAATTGAGAAATGGGATCTAATTAAACTAAAGAGCTTCCGCACAGCAAAAGAAACTACCATCAGAGTGAACAGGCAACCTACAAATGGGAGAAAAGTTCTTGCAATCTACCCATACTGACAAATGGCTAATATCCAGAATGTACAAAAGACTATAACAAATTTACAAAAAAAAAAAAAAGTCAAACAAGCCCCATCAAAAAGTGAGCAAGATATGAACAGACGCTTCTCAAAAAGAAGACATTATATGCAGGCCAAACAGACACCATGAAAAACATGGCCCATCATCCAACTGGGGGCATCAGAGAAACGCAATCAAGACCCGTCTCACATCAGTTAGAATGCGATCATTAAAAAGGTCAGGAACAACAGGTGCCTGGAGGAGGATGTGAGAAATAGCGAACACTTGTTACACTGTTGGGTGGGGGACTGCTAAAACTAGGTCAACATGTGGAAGACAGTGTTGGCAAATTCCTCAAGCGATCTAGAACTGAGAAATACCCATTATGACCCCAGCCATCCCATTATTAGGGTAAATCCAAAGGTTATAAACATGCCTGCCTTTGCTTATTGTGGCACTATCACGATAGCAAAGCCCTGGAACCAACCCAAATGTCTGCTCAAAGCGCTCATGATAGACTGGATTAAGAACATGTGGCACATCATACACCATGGAATACATGCAAGTCATAAAAAGGATGAGTCATGTCCTTTGAGGGACATGTTGGATGAAGCTGGCGCGCGCCGCGGGTTATCTGAGCCAAACTTGTGCGGTGGGTGGCGCAATTGTTGCAAGGAGAGAAAACCAAACACCACATGTTCTCACTCATATGTGGGAATTGAAAAATGAGAACACCTGGACACAGGACGGGAAACATCACACACTGGGGCCTGTCATGCAGTGGGGGGAGTGGGGAGGGATAGCATTAGGAGATATACCTAATGTAAATGACGAGTTAATGGGTGCAGCACACCAACATGGCACATGTATACACATGTAACAAATCTGCACGCTGTGCACATGTACCCTAGAACTTAAAGTATAACAAAAATAAATAAATAAATACAATGATCACTTGGGCAAGTGACATTATTCTCATAATAGATGAGAAATTAGAGTCAGAGAAGTTCAGCAAGTTCCCCCAGAGCAATCAACTAATGAATGACCAGGCTGAGATTCAACCCTCAGGGTGACCCAGTGACTGTCCTCTTTGTGCAACATTCTCCTCTCTGCTAAAGTACCTTTGGCTCCCGGCAAACTTATATGGATATTGGACTTACCAAACAGATATTTTTAATACCTCTGATCTTGGTACTGTTTTGAAATTACTTGTTTATTTTTTATTAATTTATTTAATTTTTTGAGATGGACTCTCAGTCTGTCATACAGGCTGGAATGCAGTAGTGTAATCTCGGCTCACTGCAACCTCCTCCTCCCAAGTTCAAGTGATTCTCCTACCTACCTCGGTCTCCTGAATAGCTGGGATTACAGGCACATGCCACCATGCCCGGTTAATTTTTGTATTTTTACTAGAGATGGGGCTTCACCATGTTGGCCAGGTTGGTCTGGAACTCCTGACCCCAAGTTATTCACCCAACTTGGCCTCCCAAAGTGCTGGGATTACAGGCGTGAGCCACTGCACCTGGCCTGCTTATTTATCGTTGATGCTCTCGCTGAAGTGATTTAGTTTGTCCAACCCCTTTTGAAAACAATAATTGATAACTCAGCATTTACACTCTTCCAGGCGCTTTTCCAGAACTTTACCTCTTCCTTTGAAGTCATTTCACCTAAAACAGCTCTACGAGGTTATTATTATCCCCATCTTATAAATGAGTAAGCACAGGCCCTGAGAAGTTATGTAATTGGTCTATGACTGCACAGTGACTGCATGGGATAGTTAAGTCTGTCACCAGATAACTACACACCCTTCTGCAGTGATGTTCCTGGTAGCACCTCACCTCCCATTGCAGATGACATGATGGAACCCATGAGAGGTGCCTGCACTGCATGGAAAGCATAGGAGCAGTAGGTGAAACTCACAGGAAGGTGGTTGTTAGACCTGGGGCTTGAAGGTTATTAAATGTGAATGAAAAATCAGCTGCTGCTATATCACTTCGCACCTAAAATATATTCAAAATCTTCAATTTAGGAGGTATTACACCATCTCTTATGTGCTGGATTTTACAAGTCTGACCTTTAGTTACACACACTGACTGCCTGCCTGTGACCTTCACTTGGCCCCTACTTGAGTGGGTGCATGCTCAACATTAATGGCCCGAATGACTCCAACCGAGGAACGGCAGATGAATTTAAGCAGTCAACCATCCAACAAAGAAATTTCTATTAATATTCACAGAACATAGAGTGCAGTAGAGCAGAGAGTCAAATTGATGCTGGTTTAATCTGGTGGTGAATACATTCCTATGCTTCTTGGTGAGAGGTAGTGAAGATAGTTCACTGACATAACCAAAAAACAGTGAGGGTCTCATGCTGTGGTATGGACACAGCCAAGTCTGTCTGCAATGGAGCCATTAGATTAAGAAAAAAAAAACATTTAACATTCTTTAAGGACCATGATTATGTCCATGTGATTCTACAGCCTCTGAAAAGAAAGTGAAAATATGGTTATTTTCCAGACATGTTCTCCTTGTTGAGCATATACGTGTTTCCATATCTTCAGGCATTTGGCACCAAACAGTTTAAAAAAAAATGAGGTGATACATTTCATGTTTCCTTTTACATCTACACATTTTTATGGGATATATCAAATGGCATGCCATAGGAATCTATTTCTGGTTTGTATGGATAAACTAGCCCACGTGAGTTTTGCTATACTCAACAGTCACACAGAGCTTCCATTTACAAGTGTGACCTTGATAAAATTACTAACCTTCTCTGAGCTTTCATGTGAGTATCAGAGAGGCTGAAATGCTCTCCGTTGCTATTAAGTCTAATGAGGTAGCGTAGGTAAAGTTCTTACTAACATTGGGTGGTTTATATTGGCCATTTCATAACACACTATTCTAAGTTCTTTATGTGAACTAACTCATTTTATCCACACAACAACTGTATCAGTTAGGAAATATCATTACACAAATGAGGAAACCAAGTTTCAGAGAGGTTAACACATCTGGCTTGTAAGTGACATAGCTGGGATTTGATCTAAGGTAACTTGACTCTGAAATCAATGTTATTTGCAATTATGCAATACTGCTTCTAATATATCATAACATAACTAATTTGTAAATGACTACTATCTCATTATTGTTGGTTGCAGAGTTGATCATGTTCTCTTAACAAGCCAGTAACAATCAAAATACACATAAATTTGATCTCTAATGGTGGCCCAAGAGGTTTTAGACTTGCGATTTAAACACATACTATGCCTCAGGCATGATTCACCTGGAAATGAGGGGAAATATACACTAGAAATAGAGAACACAGACTTTGGAGTCTGAAGCCCATTTGGCTGAGTGACCCATGCAGGGGCTTATACTGCTCTTCTGCTTGTCACAGGGAATAATAAATACCACAAAAATGACACAGTTGAAGCTCAAGAGATATTACTAATTGTAATGGGAGGATCACAGTAGTGGTTGTAATAGTATTAAGAAGAGCTATAGTTGCAATCATAGTAGAAAAGTAAATGTATTCATTTTGTAGGAATTCTATAACAATGCACCACAGACTATGTGGCTTAAACAATGGAAATTTATTTTCTCCAAAAAGTCTGGAAGCTGAATGTCCAACATTAATGTATCTGCAGGGTTCATTTATTTTGAGCCCTCTCTTCCTGTCTTGTTGATGGCCATCTTCTCCCTGTGTCTGCACGTGGTCTTTCCTCTTTGAATATCTATCCTTATCTCCTTTTTATTTTTAATAAGGACACCAGTCTTATTGGATTAGGGACCACCCTATTGACTTCATTTTAGCTTAATTTCATTTTTAAGACCCTATTTCCAAATAGTAGTAACATTCTGAGGTGCTAGGGGTTAGAACTGCAACATATGAGTTTGCGGGGGAAAACAGTTCACCTCCTAATATTAGGCCTTCCACATAAGAATTTTCCGTGGGTCAGGGATCCTTTAGAATACTTTACATGGAATTTAGGACAGTCAATTTCAGAAGCAATGACCTGTGCAATGTTTTGAGCAAGACACTGGACCTGTGGTCTTCCACCAAGAGAGTATCACCTCTTTAGTGTGAATGCTAAGAAAATCCATAAGGGATTGGAGCGTGTGTGTGTGTACGTGTGTGTGTGTGTGTGCATGTTGTGTTGTGTTTATTTTAGAGACAGGATCTCCCTCTGTTACCTAAGCTGGAATGCAGTGGCATGATCACAGCTCACTGCAGCCTCCAACTTCTAGGCTCATGCGATTCTCTTGCCTCAGTCTCCTGGGTAGCTGGGACCACAGGCACACTTCACCATGCCTGGCTAATGGTTTTTCTTTTCTTTTTTTCTTTTTTTTTTTTTTGTAGACACAGGGTCTCACCATGTTGCCTAGGTTGGTCTTGAACTCCTGGACTCAAGTGATCCTCCCACCTTGGCCTCCCAAATTGCTGGGATTACAGGCATGAGCCATCATGCCCAGGTGGTGTGTGTGTTTTCAAAATGGTGGGGATGAGGGGATCCTGATTTTTTTAATGGGTGGAGATTAGGGTTTCCATGAAAGAACGGTCCTGTTCAAAAAACCTACCCTGCATTCCATATGACTTTTGAGAGTCTATCAGGAAGTCAGGTAGACTAGAAACTCTTTAAAATCGTTGGTACCTAGATTTACGTTCATTTTAAATATGAACATGAGGAATTTATTTCATTGTTTGAAAATTTTTGAAATTTCCAGTAATACAATTTCAGTGTAAATTAGGAAACACTAGATTTTTTAAACTTTTGCCAAAAGTTGTTTAGCTTTTGGAAAAATCATAGTTACAGAAATATCCCTATTTGTGTTTATGCTTCCATTATAGTACATCTGTTTGTCTATATTTTAGGCAGTCCTATTTTTCATGACCTTTTTATATGAATGTAGGTATCTTGCTACTTCATTATATCTTCTTATAATGTCATGTCAGAATTCTTAACTTATGAGAAGTAGTCATCATTTTATTATAATCAATTTTCTTTAATTTCTTTTCTGCATTACAATCAGGGCATTGCATTGATTTTTAAAATTATTGATGTAGATAACTTATATTATCAATGGGTTTTATTTCAGGATAATAAAGGAAATGTTTTAAAATACTTGTTGTAAAAGAAGGCATTGAATCAATAGAATTCCCAATAACTACAGTTTTCAGTGCTCCTAGGATTAGAAAAGCTACATGTGACTAAAGGGTCAAATGTTGGACCAGTGAAATTGAATCCAAGCCATCGAAAGCCAGAAAGGGAAACTGAGTCTAAGAGAAGACAATTTGCAAAGGTTACAGAGCCAGGATCATGTAGTCAGACTGCACTGTAGAAATATAAACCATATTAGAACCTTAAGTCCAGACAAGCTTTCCCCACACTGGCTTTCACAGGGATGCAATCCAAACCACGGAGACAAACAGAAGGAGCTTTGGGTTTGTGGAGGGAAAGCAGAGTTTACATGCAAAGTCTGAACACTGTAATATGTCTCTTCTATTAGTTTCCTTCTGGGGGATAGTGGTTTTGTTTGTTCATAGGCCTAAATTAATTTTTCAAGTTTATTCATTCGGTTTAGAGTCTACAAAGGAAGAAGATGAAACACAATAATTAGCTTGTTGCCCTGCAATTATTAAAAGGCTACAGTGGCAGTCTCCACAGGAATCTCCCCCTTGGGTAACTCTCTTGGAAGGAAATCTTACCTTATGCTTAGCTTTGCATTCACTTATTTCATGGAAAGTTACATGCCTCTCTAAAAACTTCCCTCCTCTTAGTTTTAAATGTATGAACTGAGTCTCTTAGCTTCACCACAATCACCATGATTGAGAGAAATATCTTGGTAAATTAAAGCCATTAATTGGCAAAACAAATTCCACAAAAATCTGCAATGATCCTTGCACACATCAATGGCAAAATCTAGAACCCTAAGAATAACATTTGCATTTTCCCTGTGGTATGACTTCCCCATTTGTTCAGCTTCATCTCCCATCCTCTGTCCTCCAAACAGTGTCCAATCCCACCACACAAACTACAAGCTATCCATTTTCTAGCATGTCTTGTTATCCAAACGATTTCCAGCATTTGGTTGTTCTAGTCAACTTGGTGAATGTACACTCAATATTGAAGACCCAGCTCAAGTGAGAACTTTTTCTGTTTCATCAGCTTTGATCTCTTTTCCTCATGTTCCAGTGTTTTTCCCACCATAAAACTTGTCAACTTAGAGTGTCATTATTGGTGACCCCATTTCTGGGGATCTCTACCCAATCAAACAGTGAGTTCTTAAAAAAAGCCCTTTATTATTTATCATGTATTCCCAGACACTAATATGGCACCTGGGACACTGCTGCTTAGTAACGTTCAATGAAAAGAAAAGCTGAGGAGTACAGAGTAGAGAGAATTTGTTCCCCTTCTATTTCAACAGCGGTTGAAGTATTTTCTTATTTCCGTTTCCCTCTTTCGGGTTGAGCCTCCTTATCCTTCCATAGCCAAGAGCCCACATCTTATTAAATACATCACACATGAGGTGAAATCTATTTACCTATATGTAATTTCAGGCACGATTTCAGACTGATGAAATCATGTGATCTCTCTCTCTCTTATGAATTCAGTACTAAGAGTGAAAGGAGAGAAGTGATACTGAAGAACTCAGAAAAATTAATCAGAGTTGCTTGTAGAATCTTAAAAAGGGGCTTTGAGTGAAAGTTGTTTCCTCAAAATTATAAGCTGGTAAATCAGCCCTGATGGAGGTAGAGACATTTGAATCTTGGGCAGAAGCCCGAGATAGAAGCTTTCTGGTGAGGCCATTGGTGTGTTAAAGATGGCTATGGTAGGGGAGTGGTCAGCCATCTTCCTGCTGAACTTACCAAAGCTGCTGGGGGAGCTGAGGAGACACCCCCTCCTCAAGCACAGGATGCAAGACAAGGACATGATGCAAACTTTCTAGAAAGTAACTTCTGAGTGTATAGAAAATGTTGTTAATAAAGATGAAAAGATGCTCATTCTAGAATTATTGAAATTGGGAAACTAATGAAGAAACTAAATATGTAACACTAGAGATAAACAAATTATAGGACATCTACATGATGAAATACTGTGGAAATACTAACTACTGTATTTATTAATTTAAAATAATACTACTAATAATACCAAAAACCAAAGCCACAGCTGAACAAGTTTTAAAGAGTAAATAGTTTTATCTTTTACCATGTTTATGTTATAGTTATTATCATCCCTAGTTTATAGACAAGGAATCTAGGCTAAAAGAACAGGTAAAGTCTTGTTTACATCACATCACTGCTAATAAGAGCTGGGACTTCAAGTCAGATGTGACAAACTTAAAAGTTCATGTTCTTTCCAGTATGTATAATAGCTTATGAATACTTTTAGTGACATAAGAAAAGGCTCAGGCTAGAGTGTTAACATAACAAAGGTAATCATAGATGCATGCAGTGTATCAAGACCTTGAAGGCAAAATAGAAAAAGGAGGAGGAAGAGGAATTGGAGGAGGAGAAGAAGAAGGAAAAAAATGAAGTTGTGATTTGATTATACGCATCTTTTTCTTTTCCTTATGTTTTTCTTTTTTTTCTTTTTTGAGACAGAGTCTTGCTCTGTCACTCAGGCTGGAGTGCAGTGGCGCAATCTTGGCTCACTACAACCTCCGCTTCCAGGGTTCAAATGATTCTCCTGTCTCAGCTTCTGGAGTGACTGGGATTACAGGCGTGTGCCACCACCCCTTGCTAATTTTTGTATTTTTAGTAGAGATGGGGTTTCATCGTGTTGACCAGGCTTGTCTCGAACTCCTGACCTCAGGTGATCCACTCGCCTCGGCCTCCCTCAGTGCTGGGAATTATAGGCGTGAGCCACTGCGCCCGACTTTCCTTTTGTTTTTCCACAGTGAGCATACATTACTTACATAATGCAGATATTGAAATAATATAGGAAAAGAGAATATTCTAGTTTTATTATAGGTACAAAATTTGAAGGAAGCTATCTTCTGTTTCCAGCAGAACCCTGGTACACCCATTAAGCAAAACTAGGCAAGAAGCCTTCTTCTCAGAAAGAAACTTTAATATTGCTTTTTTCCCCCAGCACGTCTTGTTGCATTTATAATGTTATTGGACAAAATAAAACAGAGTGGTGGGTCAGAAGGACTGGGTGGACAATGTGACAAATAATCCAATCTGATTGAAGAGAGTTGTAACAAAGAAAACATATTTGGTATGGTGATTAGAAAGGTATTGGCAGCACCTGCCAAAGTCAGTGGGCTATCAGGGGCCAGAGCCAGACCACAGGGTGTGAAATGAGACAGAGAAATGGTGAAAATGTCAGCAGGCACATGCCACTTTCAATAAATGGTAGAGTAATAGCATGTCAATTGAAGTGTGCCCAAGTTTATATGAAGGTTGTCCATTGCAATTAAACAATCATTTCAAGTTTCTCAACTGCAGATATTCATACACATTTGACTGGTGGTAGAAATTGGTGTCAGTGGATTCTTAGGAAAGGGCTAAGACTGAACCATTTTGGATTGTCATCTTAATACCCTGCTAATGTCTAGCTAGAGTGAGTTTTTTATTTTTTATTTTTTTTTTTAGTTGTTCAATGGCTTTATCTTAAAAATGGGGCTGTCAGTGCCACACAGGAGATGTGGTGTGGATTAACTACTGATCTTATTCCTTGTGAACTAAATAATCTAGCTCCAGGTAGCTTTCTAACAAAAGACTGCTACAAGAAAAGCAATTGCCATTAGCTCAGCCTGCCCTTGGAGAATTTAATGAAGAGAAGAAACCTGGGGAGAAAATAGCACTTTTTAGAGAAAACTTGGATATCTCATTTCTACTGGCCTCCCCATCCTTACTTGTCTAAGCTGGATCCATTTTTCTCCTGTACCCAGCAAAGCTTGCCAGTCTGCTTTTTTTTTTTTTTTTTTTTTACCTTAAGTGGCAGCCTCCAGTTTAACTTATTGGTGTTCTCAAGTGAGCCTTCAACAGAACTGAGCCATTTAAGGGTTTGCCCTCATCTCATTATAAATTAGTTTTGAATATCTCTCAGTATGCACAACATTCCTCAGCTATCCAACTTAGAACTCCTTATTAGGCTAGAAAGAATTTGCGTTTTAATTAGTTTTACCTCTGGTGTATGAAGCCCACTGAGATTACTACACTTAGTAAAATTTAATTAACTTGACAAAAGATCCTAATTGTTTTCGTGCCACTGGTCCTTTGCAAGGCTAAAAATAATGCCCTCCAAATTAAGCGGCCACCACAAAGCTTCATTTTCACTGTCCTATATATTTTTTTAAATTGTAATTCACATGAAATTTTTATTTGTCAGCCATCAGTGCAGTTTGTTGCTAAGGCAGAGATTTACAAACGCTTTAAGAAAGGATATCTGGGGGTGAGAATAAGTGGGAAGGGAGCAGGGAATAGACACCTCCTCTAACCTTCATTCTTGTGGAAAGCTTTGTGGAAATGAGATGAGGAACATATTGATTTGTTCAATTCCGCAAAGACTCAAGCAGACATAATATATCATGTGAATTAATAATGAAAATTTATAAGTGAAAAATGCTGAATGAATGAACACCCATCCAGTCATTCATTCACGTATCATCTATTTACTCTTTTAATGTGCATTTCTGGAAGACTGTTTTATTGTGTCAAGGGCTCACAATGGAAATACTCAGTCTTTAAAAGCCTCAGTCCTTTGCAGTGTCAATCCCAATGTGTAGCTTTCCTTTCCCCTGCTCGTTCTGGCTGACATTATACAGCCTTCAAGACCAGCACATTTCTTATTCATTCTTTTGTGATTCTAAACTCCTTTGTCTTCCTATTCCAATAATTCTAACTGCGTTGGAAGAAAGTATCGTGACATAGTGTGTTGCGGCTGCTGCTGGCTTTCCTTGGTTTGTTTGTGATGCTGTAGCAAAAACAGGTTTTCACCTTGACACTGACCTTGTACAAGGAAATCTGCTTTGTGTTTCAATCTCTTCTTTAAACGAAAAAAGTAAATAATTGCCTCTCTCTAGCGGAAGTTGCTGAAGGATTGAATGAGACGGTAAAATAAAGCAAGGGAGGAAGTTTGACATGGAGTTGATACTCAGAACTCTATTATGTGTATCGCTTCCAAGAGTCACATCACTTCCCTCCACCCTGAGCCTATCAAGCCTAATTCCGTTACCTCCTTCCCTAAGCCACCACATAATTTGAAAATGCACAGGTCTATCAATCACTAAACCCAGCTGACTTATATCATTGCCATCATTATTATTCCTTGTGTGATGAACATAAGACTAGGCATCCAGCGGAAACTGTTTCTATTATTTGGATTTTTTTAAGGCTGATAATGAGGATAGCCTGCAACATTTCAAAAGGTCCCACTTCCCCTTAATTATAGAATGGGCTACTCTACTTCATGGTGGAATATTGTAGATATGCCCAGAGCTTTACTGTATTTTCTCTGTGTCTATTCTTTTACCCCCGTTAATTAAGGAAGACTCTACAAAAGTTGTTTGTCACTCCACTGCTCACCGTGGTGAACTGCAGAGAAGAGTCTTTCCCCCATTTCTAAAATGGTCCAGTAGTCTCCTTCTCATCTCCTACTTCGTCCTGGTTCCCCACTCCAGACATTTCAATAGGAAACTACCCCTCCTCCGCATAACGTGGTTCTACACAGGCTGCAAATCACAGTGTTCTGTCCCACTAAATGTGGGTATGTGATCCAGGTCAGGTCACTCTGGGTACCCCGTCCCTCTGGCCACAGTGACTGCACAATGATGAGTCTGTCACCAACCTAGACTAGATACCTTCTCTGGATTGTGTGTAGGCTAAGTAAGTTTCTATTTATTTCATGCTCAGAGTGTTAAGCTAATGGAAGCCTAGAGCTGGATATGCCTGTGCCTCTTTCTGCTAGCTACATGGAGGATGCCTTACTATAGGAGGACAGGCCACGGACAACCTATTGAGAGAAGCGGAACTAAGACAGGGGAAAGGGAAAGAAAGGAGAAGGTAGAGGGAAGTAGATGGAAAGAGAGGGACATGATATTCTTGAAGTCAATGGAGATATTTGGTTCCAAGCTCAGACTTTCTAATTATGTGAAAAAGTAAATACCTGTTTCCCACTTGGATTATTTATAGACAGCTTTCTTCTTGCCTTCTTTCAAATTCTTGGCATCTCTTCAGTAATAACACGCCCAACTCCAAGGATCAGGGCTACTATC
Source organism: Rhinopithecus bieti (assembly GCF_001698545.2). Lineage (NCBI taxonomy): Eukaryota > Metazoa > Chordata > Mammalia > Primates > Cercopithecidae > Rhinopithecus > Rhinopithecus bieti. Next base: position 1,085,489 of record NW_016809276.1, on the reverse strand, counting down.
AGTGTGCAGTTTTGTGAGACTATAGGTGGAACGTGAGGGTCCATGAGTGGTGTTTGCCCTCACCCCTGCCTCCAGTCCACATACATCCTTAGCACACCAGGAAGGACATTGTTTCAGGAGTCCAGTGCGTACTCATTGATGAATTCTGATGAGGTCAGCCACAGAGGATCTCAGCACCTTTTAGCTCTGAGATCTTTACTAATTCAAAGGACAGCCAGAAACAATTGAAGCTTTTCCAAGCCAGTGGACCCCACAAGTCAGATTCACAGATCAGAAATGGGCTTCTTTCTCCAGAGGTAGGTAAACCTTCTTGGCAATTTCCCCTCCACAATCTAAGAATGAATTTTGAGCCATATTTTAAATGGAATGAAGTAATATTTGTTATTCAAATACCACATATTTCTAAGGTCAATCATTATCATAGTGTGAAATGACAAGAATGTATTTTAGCACTGGGGGGAGAAATATGTATGTGATTAATTTCTATATCCATATTCATATTTATATCATCTCCCCTTTTTGTTCTAAACCTTGGGGATCATCTCTGTAATACTTACATTATTGCAGAAAATTAATCATCCACAAGCCTTGTTTAATTTGTCCACAGCTACTCTCATTCAACACACTGTTAATGTTCACCAACTATGTGCCGACACTGGTGCCACAAAAACAAGGATCTGTGAGAAACAGTGATTACACTTAATTTATAGTGAGCACAATATGTTCACTACTTCATAGTCACTCTTTCAGTTTATATTGTTTTTCTGTCCTCAAAACCCTCTGTTTCCTGGTGTACATTTGTCCAATCCTATCTAAACTTCACTATCTATGACATCATCTCTGATATATCTACTGTGGAACTGGTGTTTTCTTTTTTCTTCTAAACTCTTATAGCCTATTAGCGATGTCTCTCTTTCCAAATATAATACATTTGGTCATTTGGTAGTTATTTATCTTCATGTCATCTCTGCAAATCAGAGGTTCTACCATATACATATATACATATGTTCATAATGTACATAATGTGTATGTTTGTGTGTGCACATCCTGTAGTACCGATTATAGACACTGTGCTTAGTACTGAGTATGACACATTGTTGGCGTTTAAAAAAATTAAAAAGGTATTTAATGACCGTGTAAATAACTAACTCAAATTCCCCTGGAGCGTGGGATCCTTTCCAATAAGAATTGTGCATTAGAGACAGTGATTGTCTGAGATTGTTGCATTTCCCAACAAAAATGCTGAGGTCTGTTTATACTGGATAGAATGAATTGCTTCCTTCTGACTCAAGCATCTATTTGAGAGGTTACATTACAAGTTCCTGTAATGATCACTGCAAAAGATGGTATTGATCTCCGAAATTGGCAGATACATGTCCTATGGAGGGAATATTCATTTATGAAAATTGGAAGAATCGATAGCTCAAAGGTCATCAAGAATGATGACACACTGTAATGTCAATATATGGCCTGACACAAGTTAATGAAAAGGGAAAGGGCCCACTTGTCACATCTGGGCGATAAATCTTCTGTGTGCTTCTTTATTGAACATAAAGCCATGCAAGCTGTCAGCAGCTGTGATCTGGGCTTCCTAATCTGAGAAATGGAGTAAGGTTTATTTTATTTATCCAAAGGACTACTCAAAGGGAAAGAAGTGGAAGTAGCATTTGTTAAAATCATAAAGAGTGTGCTAAACCTGACAAAACACACTTTACAGCTATTACTAAATCTAATAGTCACAATAGCCTCATGGGACAAACAATGTGATTTCTGCCTTCCAGATGGGAAACCAGAAGTCTGAAGGGTGGGTGCAGGGACAGGGCTTAGCAAGGTCCTATCCATGTAAGAAGAAAGCTCATAGTCTTGCCGCTCACTAAGTCCTATGGAGTGAAGACAGCTTAGAAAAGGAAATGTCACATGCACTGAGCTCCAGAAAGATCACCCTGATCCCCAAATGGGTCTCCCACTTTCCTTCTGGCTGACATTCAGGCAACTCGTTTCTCAGCCTCGGTTCCCTCATCTATAACGTGGGAATAATAAGATGTATTCGAGAGGTGTTTAAACAGTGCAAGATTCTTGAAGCTTCTGCACATCACTCTTTCAAATGTCAGAGCGTTTTACTTACAGCTTCAGAGAGGGGTATATTTTTACTGTGAAGATTAGGAGAATGCCACATATTAGAGCGTAGGCTCTTTTATTTTTTATTTTGTTATTCATCTGTCTAATTCATTTATGGTCCCGTCCATTAACTTTAACACTAGCAGTGGGAATATAACCCTTTGTCTATCACATGGAAAGAGCAGAATTCACTTTAAATTCGCAGTTCCCCCAAAAAGCCATACTTAAAGCCTCCTGTTCATCTACTCACTATGAAATATACAGACATTCAACAGAAAATCTTTCCCCAACATTTTCTGACTTGTCCTAGAGGAAGAAGAGCAGAATAGAGAAAGGATTAGCCTCAAACAGAACTACAACCAAATTCCAGATCCTCCTATAAAAGTGATGTAAACTGAAATTACCAAGTTTAATTTACCTTTGTAAGGTTCAGTCTATTCATATGTAAAATGGGAATATTATCTAGTTTACAGTTCCATTCTAAGTATTCAAAGGCACGATGTATGTAGAATTCCTGCTCTGAAGCACACAGTAATCACACAAAAAGTGGTTCTTGGATAATTTGCACTGACTCTCAGTGTCAGTACGTCTGAGTGCACATGAGAAAAATATCTGTCCAATGCATCTTTGGTAGACATCCACAAGTTTGTGTTCCTTACAGACACTGACTGTCTAAATTGACTACTACCCAAACAGCAGATCAGGAGAATAATTCATGCAGCTGACACACACCATTTGTGTGTGGGAGGTTTTCTATGGGTGCTTTTATGGGCGTATTAATCCGCTTTCACACTGCTATAGAGAACTACCTGAGACTGGGTAATTTATGAAGAAAAGAGATTTAACTAACTCACAGTTTTGCAGGCTTAATGGGAAACACAACTAGAAAGCCTCAGGAAACTTACAATCATGGTGGAAGGTGAAGGGGAAGCAAGCATGTCTTACCATGATGGCTGGAGGGCGGTGGATGGTGAGGGGGACTGCTGCACACTTTTAAACTATCAAATCTCCTAAGAACTCACTTACTATCAAGAGAACAGCAAGGGGGAGTCCGCCTCCATGGTTCAACGACCTCCCTCCAGGCCCCTCCCCTGACGTGGGGATTACAACTTGAGATGAGATTTGGGTGGGTACACAGAGCCAAACCATATCACTGGGTATTGGGAAATTTAAGTAAAGGACAGAGGATGAGAGGTGAGAAGTCACATTAAAAAATTGAATTGCAAATCATTCCAGTCTTCTTGTGAAAACTATTCCCCGCCCCAAGACAGAGTCTCACTCTGTCACCCAGGCAGCTGGAGTGCAGTGGCACAATCTCGGCTCACTGCAGCCTCCATCTCCAGGACTCAAGCAATTCTCTTGCCTCAGCCTTCCAAGTAGCTGGCATTACAGGTGCATGCCACCACCCCTGGCTAAGATTTTGTATTTTTAGTAGAGACAGGGTTTCACCACGTTGGCCAGGCTGGTCTTGAACTCCCAACTTCGTGATCCGCCCACCTCAGCCTCCCAATGTATTGGGATTACAGTCGTGAGCCACCACGCCTGGCCATGAAAACTATTCTTTACTTGACGGTTCTCCAGTACTCTTTTCTTTGGTGAAAAGGGGACTTCTTCATTCCATTTAGCTGTCACTAACCAAGGTTATTGAAAGACTTGCCTTTTCCATAATAATTTTGAAGATGCAATTGATGATGATAAAAATCTTTTCATTTGTTGTTTTTATTGTCAGGAGATACAGATGAGTGTTTTAGAGCCATTAGCTCACAATTCCTCAATGGAACGTACTGTTTATATACCTATTTTGTAGAAAAGAAAATTGAGTCTTAGCTTCCTCAAATTGCTCATTGTCACATAGCTGGTTAGCAGCAAAGCTAGGAACAAACTCAACTTTGTCTTATACCTGTGACACTGGACACTCTGACAAAGTGAATTGAGAACAATCAACTTTAAAAATGAATGTAGGGAGAATGATACCATTGATGATATCCTCAGTTTGAGCTTCCATGGCCAAAAGCTTCCTTTGAGATTATTTCACAGAATCCTGAAGAAGGGGAATAATATCAGGTCTGATTTAAGTTTGGGGTGGGAGAGGAAGGACATGCTGCTCAGAGAAGCCAAGCCACTTGCCAAGGTCACACAACCTTTCATAGGCAGAGCTGGAGGATTTCATAAGATGCTACATTCATGTTTGCAGAAAGATATTCTATGCTTAATTCTTATATCCTCAGGAGAAACATCTGTCTTGCTATAATTAGTCTATATCAAGGTCAGCAGCACCATAAAGAGTGTCATACCTAAAAAAGAAACTAAGTCTGGTAGAGAAGGAAATTTTCAAGTGTTAAAAGGAATATGAGAAATGAGAAAAAACATCTGTTACTGTTTAAGCTAACTAAGGCCATGTTAACTTGGAGAACAGAAGACTGTACCTGCACCCTGATGAGGATACAGAGGAAGACTTCAGTGAGTACCTAGTAAATATATGAAACTTAAATTAATAAATGGGCAAACAAATGACTGCATTTAAGAAACAGTTTCAGGATGTCACAGTGTCATGGCAGGTGTTCCATTATAGGTGGGTTCAGAGCACAAGAGGTGGCTTCCCCCCTTGCAAGGGGGGGCCAACAGGAAGCCAGCAGCATCAGATACTGGATCCTAAACAGAGGTGCAGAAATACATGCCTCTTACACCAGGGCCCTAAAGATTTAGGCAAAGGAATCCAATCTCCCTCTCCAATGTTGTTTTGATGGCACAAAAAATTGTCTGGGGCTGCAAAATATTAGAAATATAGACAAGAAGAAAGTAGCTGGAAGAGGCATTAGAGGAAGAGGTGAAGAAGGGATTAACACATACTGAGTCCTCACTTTGCGCCAACCCTATACCAAGCATATTGCATCATTATGGGGTAAATTTGTCCAAACATCATGAGGCAGAGACAGTGTTTTTACAAATGAGGTTACCATAGCACAGAGAGGGTAAGATTTTCCCAGAGCACAGGACTGGGAATATGGAAGCCAAGGCTCTCTGACAGCAAGAATATGCTCCTTGGGGCTGTAGATTTCTGCTCAGGGCTGGGATGCCATAGCACTCCATGCCTTGGCCCCAGCAGACTGCATTTATTTTTAGTTTCTTTAGGATCTGGGAAGAGTCTGGAAGCAATAACCAGACACATTCTATTTTGCTGACAAAATGGACCTGGGTGTGGGATATAGCTTGAAGCCCTAGGGTGTGCATTTCTAGTCAGAGAACTGGGAAAGAGGCTAATGCTGTCAGTGCTGGCACTTTAAGGAGGAATGGGTGATCAGGTGTCTTTATCAAGCTTGTAAAGCTACTACTGCCTCCCAGGGCCTCTGCTGAAGAGTCACCCTGGGAGCACAGCAAACAACAAAAAAGGCCTTCTCCTCTCTTCTACTCTGTTATCTCTGGATCCTCCACCACTTTTGACCTCTCTGGCCCACTGGGACGTCCCACTGCAGTAACGAGTGATGAAGGTTATTGTCCATCCCTTCTTCCCATCTTTGCCCTCTGTCACCCCTCCTGCATTTTTACTAAAATATTATATGTCACACCATTTTCCTTAAGTAATAAATTTACGGCAGCAAAATTGGAATAGCCTTTGAAGCACATTTCTTGAGATGAACATTGGGTTGACGTATTATAACATTTAAAGCAGGAAACCTGCACACAAAGAGCTCATTGGGACCTGAAATGAATAGATACATAGGGAAAGGAACGCTAATGGAAAAGGCAGGACCCTCGCTGACCTTTGCTTCCCACAGTCAATACTAATCTTGTTCATTTTCAGTGACAACTACAGCTCCTGCCTAATGAAAATGTTCTCATCATTAGCTGGGCATGGTGGCATGTACCTGCAGTCCCAGCCACTCAGGAGGCTGAGGCAGAAGAATCGCTTGAACCCCGGAGGTGGAGGTTGCAGCGAGCCAAGATCATGCCACTGCACTCCAGCCTGGCGAGGCTCCGTCTGAAAAAAAAAAAAAGAAAAGAAAAGAAAAAGAAAGAGAGAAAATGTTCTCACCATGAGCTTCCGTCAGGAGAAGAGTGCACCACATCTGGGCACATACTGGGGTGTATCAGCAAAGCTGAAAGAAGAGCAAACTTTCATAATGACAAGTGCTTCCTTTCCACAAAGGGATGTTAGCTGTTCCCATTTTTGCATTTATCTCAAGGGTAGAATAAATCACTGGCTACTTGTTATGAAAAATATGATTCTATTTGTCCCTGATGTAATTGTGTGGGGACAACTTCAGAGGCATGTTTTCAAATTGGCCTCTTAATTTATTTTAATGCATCAGTTAGATATGGGGAGGGAGCAGGCAAGATTGCCACGCTTTTAGGAGCTCATACACAGTGTATTGGTTGACTTCAAAATGAAGGTGGCCCTTTTGAGCCAATTATTATTTCTTAATTCCAAGCTATTGCATTTTAAGTCACCTTTGAAATTTTATCATAACCTATAATTGATTGGTTTAGTGAATCACATCTTAATTGAAAAAATATAATGTCTAAAAGCTATTTTAATTGGCCATTATACAGGCATTTAGCAGCTGAGCTGCTGTAGACACAGTGAAAATAAATAAATAAATGAATAAATAAGTATATAGATGATTTGCCAGCTCTATCTGATGTCAGTGTTCTATTTCTGAACACAGAGTTGTGATCTGGGGCTCAAGGGGTAGTTAGAGAAGGACTAAAAACAGCACCTCTCATATGACAAATTTCAGTTCAGGAAAAAGTGGCTGATTTTTTACCCTACTTATTATACTCCATTGAATTTCCTTCATTCATTTACCCAGCTGCTGTTTCAAAAATAAGGTCTTCGGACAAAGTTTATTTTGGAGTTAGAATCATGAGTTCTTTACAAAAAATTAAAGGAGCATGCTTCATAAGGAAGTTTTCTCTATCATTTTGGGGAACAGGATCTGAAAACCTGTAAAAATATGCTTCAAAGTCTACTTTTAAAAAATCTGATTTCTCTCAATTTGGATGACAATTACAGGAGTATAGACTTGTCAGAAGCCACTCAACTCCACATTAAAGTGTTAAAATGTGTGTATTTATTATATGTAAGTTATGCCTTCATTAAAAAGAAGTAAGTATTAAGGAGAGCAAAAAAGTCCAGTTTACTTAGATCTCTGTCTTCCTTGGCTATTTTAATGACTTATTACCGAAAGTGAAAGGAATGGTGATTAAGAGATCCACTGATTGCTGGTGAAAAAAAGCAGAAAATTAAGGGTTTTCTGCTACTTTATCTTCAAAAAGATTATTATCATATAGTACATATAGTACTTTCTGTATTCATAGTATTCACTTTAAAAGGAACCAAACAAAAACGTATCAAATGAAAATCCTTCCAAAGCCAAGCATCCTGAAATTGTACAACTTTATGTCTTGTGGGAATTCAAAGAAAAGAGAAGGGTCGGGTTGGAGAACCCAGCCTGTTTATAATATATTTAACCAGCCAATTACATTGTTAGCCCACAATGACAAATTTCTCTCCGAATGTCGCTTAGCTGTTCTTTGTTCATGGCACTAATTTTCTTCTCATTTACACTATTTCATAAAGTTTTGTCAATCATAAGCATTTTTTTAGAAGATTGAAATGGCAAGTCAATAGTTTACTCTAAAAGAGACAAACAGAGGAAAAACAGCTGCGGTATTTAAACACTGAAGGAGAGCGTCAGCGTAATGAAGGAGCAAGCGGGCAATTAAAGAGAAGGAAACGCTCCTGGGGTAAAATTCTAACATTGGGGTTCTCTCATTTTTAAATCTATTGAGGATTGTTCAAACACATTTCTTTTGATCAATAAAAAATCCTAGTGGCTGTTTGTATTCCCACTGAATGTCCCCAAACTGGCGTCTGCAAGTTTAGCAAAGTTGAACACCAAGTAAGTTAAGGAAAACGCAGAATACTAGTGTATTTACCATCCCTATAAAACTTTGAACTCAAGAGCAAAAACGATATGGCTGTTAGAGTGAATTGCAAAGATAAAAGAGATTTAAAAGTATCTTAGAAGCATGCTAATGCAGAATTTTTCTATACCTCCCTCTAGACTACTTATTGTTTTTCCCCCGCAATCTGGTGAGGAATGAAATAAGATATGAGTGCTGAACACCAATATTTAAGTCTCTGAATTAGGAAGATTCATATATCTAAAACAGATGTGGGGGGAAGGATGTGTCTTCAATACATTGCTAGAAATAGCTTGGCCTGCCCTTAACTTTTCTTGTTTATTCCGAATCCTTTGAATTATCAGGCCCGTTCCTGATAGCATCAAATGAAAGACCTCCTCTGACTCTTGCTCTGCATTTTGCCCAGTCTTTCTATTAAATTATTTCTCTTGACATAATCCACACTGTATTTACAAGGGTGTCTCATTCTTCCTCTCATTTGATGGCGTGTGTGTGTGTGTGTGTTGTGTGTGTGTCTGTGTGGTCTTCCTTACAATTTGTTAGTAAGATACAATCTCTTGCTTTATTCTAGACTAAGATTGGTATTCTCCCCTCAGTTCTACTGAGTTTAGCTGCACTGAGTAAAAAGCCTATGTTTTTGCTTCTATCTTTGATCTCCTTGAAAGGACTTTGCATCTCCTTGAAAGGACTTTTCCAGTTTGTTAATCAGAAAATGAAGTCGCACAAGAATAGTGAAAACAAAGTTCATTTGCACTCACTTTGGAAGCACAGGGAAGATGTATCAAATGGATGAGTAAGGAGAACAGGCTTAGCAAACAGCAAAGGTGTGGTCCAGTTGAGCAAGACAGATATTGGCTCTGAAATCTGATGTTGGGGGCTCCAGGAACCCTCTCATCACAAGTTGGAAGCATAGAGAGAATGTGGCCCCGTTACTCCCAGAGTGATGGGACATTCAGCTCTGTCATCTGCATTGGCACAGTAGCAGCAAGGCTTCTTCTCTGCAGTGAGGGAGAAGGGAACTAAGGACTGTGGTTAATTTCTATTATCTATTCATTTTAGGTAGAACCTTCAAAAGTAACACATTATGAGATGAGCTAAAGTTTCCCATGGACTGCAGATGAAAGAATAAAAAGCACTTATCTGGCGCTTTACAAAGCTGAGAACACTGAGGACAGATGAGTCTGAATGATGAAGCTTCCAATACACTATACACACACACACACATACACACACACACATCCAGTGTTAACACAAGCACATAAAGGAAACCTTTTCTCTTGAGAATGTCCTCTGTGCTAGTTTCTGTTCTAGGTGCTGGGGATAAAGAGAAAAACATGACCATTGACTTCATGGAGCTTACAGGTTAGTAGGAGAGGCAGTCATTACAGAGCTGCTAATCCCCCTCCACCCCCCAGAAAAGATATTACGGGCTTAAATTCAAATTTTACAAAAGATAGGTGCTAATCACATTGGAAATTCTGTTTTGTTTTGTCTAAAAGTGGAATGTGTTTATTTTCTTTTCAAAATTCAAATAGTATAATTATTTTTTCTGATTATGGAAGCAATGCATGCTCATTCATAAATATTTGATCATACCACATATATGACTCTCTAACCTGCTTATGTCAGTCAACAAGATGTAGAGCACATTTTTCAATGTCAAAATAGGCTTTATGTCATCTTTAAAAAAAATGGCTGCATGGTACTCCATTACATGAATGAATCGTTTTACCTGGTTTTAAGTTCATTGTCTCCTTAAATAATAATATTCCTATTTATTTCAAACTAAAGATGGTTCTTTTTGATTTTACTGTATGATTTGAAAGCAAATTAGACAATATGTTTGAGATCATATGGTAACCTACAAACACAGTGCAAACTATTATTTTTTCTGTTTCTTTTCTGTTTCAAATACAGACCAATATTTCTGCCTCACACAAATCTTGAACAAATTCTGGCTCTACCAATCAAAAAAACTTTTTGTTTTGTTTTTATCTCTCTGAAATATAGTCTCCTCATTTTCAAAATGGGGCTGCCTACGTTTATGGTTCTCTCATATATTAGGACATCAATTCAGGCAAAATGTTTACTCATGTACCTTATAGTATGCTGCCACTACACATTAGATATGTTCACTTCTGCCACTGCTCCATCTACACTCTCAACATCTCTATTGTAATTCCCTCCCTCCTGCTTGGTCTTTCCTCTTTGCCCAATCAGTTTATCTTCACTAAAGAACAGCTTATTAATAAAATGCTAATAACAATTTTGTATGAACGTACTCAACTAGTCTTCCAACAGCCTTCGGGTAGGTACCATGATCATTATCATCATACAGGTAAGGAAACTCAGAGATACTAAATAAATTCCCTAAGATCACCCTGCCTATAGATGGTTCTCTATGATGGTGAAGACACTAGGAGAAGGGAAAGAATAGTTGAGACTAGAGAGGCAAGCAAGAGTGGAAGCACGTAAAGCACATTTAGCATTGCAATATGAAACATGAGCTCAAAGGGCTCAGCTCCAGTACAACAGCAGACAATTGGACCCAAGTGCAAATAATCATCCCAAGTGGGGTGAATATATAAGTCAGGTGGAGTGTGAAATGGCTGAGACACATGGCTGTGTCACCAAGCTTTGAAGTGACCTGGCAATAGTGATAACACCACTTATTATTTATTGAATATATACACTAGGCACTGTTAGAGTTGAAGGGAAAGGTAAGATTGAATACCAGGACTGATCAGGATTGCAAAGCTCATCACCCCTCTGAATTAGCCCTCTGAATATATGAACCACATGTGTAATTCTGAAACAGAAACATCAATTGCAGTCTTTTCCATTGGAAATTCCAGCAAGAGAAAAGAAGAAACCAAACCCTTGGTCATTACTGCTATACCCATCCCTGTCTTTGAATTCATACAGTTTTTTTTTTTTAAAGTATCTTCGAAATGTATCATTTGTCTCCAAACTCTTCAAGAAAGACAAATGCCAATATAATGCAGTCATGTGTATCTGAGTAGCTTGATACATATAATAAGGGAAAGACATATATTATGACAGATGGCAGGATAAGGTGGAAAATTCCTTTGCCACGTGATATCTTCTGCTTTGCTAATACATTAAAACCCAGTGAGAAATCTCTAAGGAGTGTGGTTTGATGGGTTGAGGTAGAGGAAAGCCCGACATAAATAGCTATTTGTATATGAGATCACACACCAAAGAGTTATTTTCACTAAGACCGAACTGGCTAACCACCAGCCCATCTGACAGCAGAATGGCGTAGACCCTTCATAATGCATGTGCATGAGTAGGGGTAGATGTCTCACGGGGACCCCATGGTAATGCTGTTGATGTAGTTTCCGAGAAGGGTGATAATACTTTATCCTGGAGACAGCCTGAGTTACAGAAACACTGTTTTCCCACTTCACCCACCCTCATTATCATCAAGAGATGCCTTCATACTTGAGTGTGTCTTAAGATGCTTGGCTAGCACTGGGATGAAAATTTTATAAACTATTATTTTTTAAAGGATGTACATAGCTGGCAGAAAAGCATCCCATTAATCTGAAATTGCTTCCTTGTAAAAATATTCTTAAAAAGATCAAAAAGATCATCTTTCTCTGATATAGAATGGTGGACTTCGTAATCCTGCTATTCTGCACCCAGTATTGTCTGTGCCTGACACCAAAGATGATCATGATTGCCAAGAAGACACAGAAAGAGAAGTTATTATAGAATGTATTTATAAATTCAGTTATTTATTCATTCATTCAGCAATTTGAATATGTCCTTTATGTAACAACTATGCTAAGATATGACTATACAGAGATGATTAGACCTTGTTTATGCTCTCAAAGAGTAGAAAGACAAACTGACAGTTATGGTGCAATGTGATTAGTTCTATAAGGAGTGTGTATGCATGGATGTGTGCACATACCTGATAAGAATGACAAAATTTATCTTAAAAAGCAAAGGATAAAAGGAGGTAAGGTCACACACTACAAAGTTTGGGTTAGAATGAACCAACCCTCAGTACATCAAGACAAGGGAATTCAATGGAAGTATTTTAGGGTGGATAAGAGGAAGTCATATGTCAAAAAACAGCTAGTCATTTTGAGAAAATCATTTGCTTTAAAATGCGATGTGACCCAGGTGCAGCAGCTCATGTTTGTAATCCCAGCATGTTGGGAGGCCGAGATGGGAGGATGGTTTGAGCCCAGGAGCTCAAGGCTGCAGTGAGCTATGACTGCACCACTGCACTCCAGCCTGGATGACAGAGCAAGACCCATTTTCAAAAAATAATAATAATTTTAAAAACTAAAATAAAATTGACTGAGATGCTTCCTGAAAACAGAAAATCTTCATTAAAATAACACCTACTTCTCAGAATTGTGAAGACACAAGAAGATACGTCTAAGACGCCAGCAGAGGACCTGATGTGTATCCAGAACCAAGACCGTTTACTTCTCCTGCCTACCCAGGATCCTTAACCTACTGGGCACTTGACTTTGGACTTGTAAAGATGCATCGTTCTTCAAAGACAGCTAAGCTCTTCTTTTATGTAAAAGTCAAATTCTATCAACAAGAAATCCTTCCCAATCTTGTATTCTAGGTCTGCCTATATCACCCATTCACCATGCCCACCCAGAGAACTGCTGAGCTCCAGAAAACCAAATGTGAGCCCCTTTCAATTTCCTATATGTTGGTTCTATAAGCTCACTTCTTTTGTGATAGCTCACCATTCTATAAAATGTGTGACATTAATGGGCCCTTTAGCTAAAGAACTATCATCTGCAGTTTTTCTTTTTAAGAGAGTGCTGTATACTGAATATTTGTGCTGTCCTCAAAATTCGTATTTTGAAAACTAAGCCCCAATGTGATAGTGTTAAGAGGCGAGGCCCATGGAGGTCATTAATGGAAAAGCATTTGGAATTTACAGCCACAAGAGAAACACACTGAGGGTGGAGCCTTTGTGAATAGGATTAGTGCCATAAGGGAGGCCTGTAGGAGCTTGTTTTCTCCTTCCGCAGTATAAGAAAGCAACGGAAAGATACCTTCTATGAACCACAAGATGGCCCTCAATGTATCAAATTTGTCAGCACCTTGATTGGTTTCTCAGCCTTTAAAACTGTGGGAAATAGGTCAGGCATGGTGGATCACGCCTATAATCTTAGCACTTTGGGAGGCCTAGGTGGGTGATCATCTGAGGTCAGGAGTTCGAGACCAACCTGACCAACATGGTGAAACCCTATCTCTACTAAAAATACAAAAATTAGCCAGACATGGTGGTGCATGCCTGTCATCCCAGCTACTCTGGAGGCTGAGGCAGGATAATCCCTTGAACCTGGAAGGTGGAGGTTGTAGTGAGCAGAGATCGTGCCACTGCACTCCAGCCTGGGTGACAGAGCAAGGCTCTGCTTGAAAAAAAAAAAAAAAAAAAAAAAGGAACTGTGAGAAATAAGTTTTTGTTTATAAGGTACCCATTCTGTGGCATTTTGCTGTGGCAGTCAAAATGGACCAAGGCAGATGGTTATTATCTCAGTAATAGAATGTATTAGTACTTACCTAGCCTGTCTCAGTTATCCATAGGTATTGTTGTAGGACTTCCTAGTATCTATTGGTATTAATCTTTTTTAAAAATCTTATAATTACCTCTATTTTATTAATGAGGTAACAGATTCAGAGATAGAGAGGTCAAGCCAGAGTTAAAATTTATTTTCAACAGACCTCAAAGCCTGTGCTCACATCTTGTGCTGACTCTCATGGCTCTAAGTCCCAAATGCTTTTTCAATCACTTACCTGTTCTCTGGTTGGTTCTTCTCATACCGTCCTGGCTACATAAGGTACCCAGGCATCTGCACTTGTGTAACATATTTAGGAGGATGACCCAGTTTAATAGAAAGAGAGAAAGCAAGAGAAATAGAAAAAGAGACAGAGAGACAAAGAGAAACAGACGCAGGAGTGGAGGCAAGGAAAGATTCAAAGATGCCCTCACTCTTTACCATGACTGAGAATGCTGCCATATCATCAGAAAAGTTCTTGTCACACTTACGAAGTTAACCAGTCATTATTAAAAAGTATGCGATGTACCTCCCCACTTAGTATAATTCAGCTACTTAACTTTGCAGGTAACCTTTCTAAATCAATTTAGAAACTTGAGGAATTAGACATCCAAGGCCATAGGTTCTACTTTGGACTTCATTTGAGAAACGGAAGCCAAAAAGTGCACCATTTTACAGGAGAATGCTATTCCCTAATGAAATTCCATGAAGGAATCATCTGCCATTTTGTTTTGTTTTGTTTTAGAGTCAGGTTTTCACTCTGTCACCTAGGATGGCACACAGTGGAACAATCGTAACTTCCTGTAACCTCCAATTCCTGTGCTCAAACAATACTGCCGCCTCAGCCTCCCAAGTAGCTCAGACTAAGACATGTGCCACCAGGCCTGGCTAATTTTATTTTATTTTGGTAAAGATGGGATCTTTCTATGTTGCCTAGGATGGTCTTGAATTCCTGGGCTCAAGCAATCCTCTCACATCTGTCTTCCCAACACTGGAATTACAGATGTCAGTCACTTCACCCAGCCATCACCTGCAGTTTTTGTAAGATATGGAAAGCTAACAAATCCTTTGAGTATTGATCCTGAAATGTTATGAAGGGAAAGCTGGAGAGTGTCATGGAGGCAGAAGAAATTCCTAGAATCTTAGATTTTGGAGGGCCCTTAAGCATCACCGGGCACATTATTAAAAACAGGAACTCTTCCACTCGGTTGTTACTAAGACAATTTTCTATGAAACATCCAGGTATAGAGGGACCTACTGTCTCCCAAGACTGTGCATTTTACTTGCTTGGCAGCAGTAATATTGTTAAAAACGTATTGCTTCTATTGAGATTAATTTTACCTTTCCCAGTTCCAACCTTGTCTAGAATGAGTGTGACCCATCTTGTTCATGACACATCCCATAAGACAAGGTGGGCATCCTCCTCCCTCCCCTGACTCTCAGAGTCTTCTCTGAAGTGAGGTGGTAAGTTCTCTACTTTTTCAGATAGAAACAATTCATTAGAGAATCAAAGTAGGGGAGAAGGGATCAGTAAATAAACATGGCAAGATATTACTAAATGATTTTTTTTTGAGATGGAGTCTCGTACTTTTGCCCAGGCTGGAGTGCAGTGGTACAATCTCAGCTCACTGCAACCTCTGCCTCCTGGGTTCAAGCAATTCTCCCGCCTCAGCCTCCCAAGTAGCTGCGATTACAGGCTCCTGCCACCATGCCCAGCTAATTTTTTGTATTTTTAGTAGAGATGGGGTTTCACTATGTTGGCCAGGCAGGTCCCAAACTCCTGACCTGGTGATCTGCCTGACATCACCTCCCAAAGTGCTGAGATAACCAGGGTGAGCCACCACGCCCGGCCTACTCAACAAATCTTAAAGGAAGAGAAAGTGAGCACAGGTCCTTTGTAATTGTTTGGCTGGAGAGGCAGCTCAAATACCTAAAAAGATTCCTGGACCCTGAGATAGATGTCACTTGGAGGTGATTTTCCTCACAGGTCTATAGCGAGGAGACTAATGGGTGTTCAGAATAACCACAGCACTAATAAGGATAATGTTTGTCCTGCAAGCACATGCACTTAAACCCTTTTCTTCCTGCATCTTTCTGGTCTTCCATGCATAAATGTTTAATTCTCCATTTTGCCATCAATCAGCTCACTGCTCTGGGAAGGGTCTGTGCATAAAAGCCGCCCAGTGTGGTCTGCCCAGACCTCCAGATGCACTCACCCAAAGAGCTTCTAAAGAGCTGATGTCAGGACAGGGCCGTTGATTTACGATTCCCGAGGACATTCTGACACCCTTGCATGGATGGGAGAGGTAAGAGCCTGGCCAAGGCTGCCAGAAAGCCTTGCTTTAGAAGAATGAGGTCATGGTCAGAAACATGGGGGAAATCCACTGAAAAAACACAAGGCACAGAGCCTCCTCTGCGGGCAGTGAGCTGGCCCGCTAAGGCCAGGAAGAGAGTGAAGGATCATTTTGTAGTGCTATAAGGCAAACAAGAGACAAGACAGATCATGTTAAAGGGGACACTGGAGATAAGAGAAAGAGCCACAGATAGCTAGGGCAGAAGGCACTTGGGGATTTATTCTGAAACGCATGATTTCATTGATCAGAAGAAGGACTGTTTTGTGTCACCAGCCTTCGGTTCTGCTCATTTGTGTGTGTGTGGGGAGAGTCACCTACTCAATGCAGGAGCACCTCAAATTACAGAGCTTTTTGATAAATTGCAATCCTATGTTTTCATAGGATTTCATAGTTTTCAATAGCTGGAAACAATATTCTCTATGATATGTGCATCCTCGCCAAGGAAGGTCTCTCTGGGCTCTTTCATAAAGAGTATACCTCAATCCAGGTACAATGCTGTAACTGATGATCATCTCCAAGAGGAGGAACAAGAATGTCTCCTCATTTTTACCTCCTAGAATGTCTCTCCACGCTTCCTTGGCCTAGGCTTTGGCACTTTCATCTTGGATGACCAAAAAGGGCCTCTGGTTGGCCTCCCTGACATCTATCCTAGTCTCCTCATAGCTACTCTCTAAAATCAGTGACCCTCAAAGGTTAGCAAAGTGTGGAGGCTGACACTCAGAAGTGGAGGAAGGTTAGCACTCAATGAACATTTTTAAAAATTCATGTGAACCAGTTTTATTTAATTGCATATGCACACACACAGAAGAATGAAAGTACATATGTTTATATTAATAGGTATATGTGTGTGTTGATATAGATATATAAATATAGTATCTATCTATCTATCTATCCTATTGCTCTATTGCATTGTGTGACTTGAGCTGCTTCTCAGGCATCTATGAAAAGAAAGGTTCTGGTCATGGGATATCTTAAAAATCACTGCTACATATGAGCTTCTAGATCTCACATGTAGTTTCTAGAACTTGTCTGTTTGAGATTACTGATTTGTCAGAGAGAGAGAAGATGTTGACCCTTGTTGTCAGAGGACTGGAACTATAAGCAATATATCTTCATTTGTTCATTCACCATTCATTTATTCATTCACCATTAAATTTACATTATTTATTTACAGGTTAGGTACTGTACAAGGTGTTGGAGTTACAATGATCAAAACAAGGTAGTATGTTCTCTGATGAGTTCCTAGTTTATTGGAAGATATAGGCAATGAGATAGGCAAATTTCAATACAAGGGGATAATTTTTATAGCAGAGGAGAGCTTAAGATACTTACTATGACCCCCCACAAAAAAAGCAAAACATACTCTTTTATATGTGCCACATGAGATACAGAAAAGCAAAGACTGATTTTAGGGAGTAGTTTTGCTCAGAGAAAACAGGACCTCCACAAAAAAAAATTCACAGCAGCAGAAATTTGAAACAGAACAACTGAGTGTGATTTTTATTTTGCTTTTGATTTTTTTTTTTAATTTCAGCTGTTTGGTTTTAAATCTCAACTGAACCTTCCATGGGTCTATAGGGTTTGGGAAGGGGAGAAGGGAAATTAGTTCTAGACTAGCTTGTGAAGGTGGCTTAGTTAGGAAAGCCATGCAGGACACAGCCCCCAAGCCTTTCTCTTAACCTGCTGCTTCTGGCTTGGGAAGAACCCCTGGCTCCCAACCACAGGGGCTGAAAGCGTGAGGAGACAGGTGCTATCTCACATATAAGTGGGAGACACCAGTGAATTCCTCATGGGGTCCCTAACCTGCAAGAGTTCGGGAAACAGGGCAGTTAGAAGCCAGAAAGAATCAGAATCATGGGAAGAAGAAATAGCTAAGCTCCAGGCTGTTTCATGATCTGTGAGTGACAGCCGTAATACACCTCTCTTGCCAGTCAGTTGCAAAGGTGGAATGGCAGATGGAAAGCCCACCATCACATACTGCCATGCATTCAAGTTTCATAACCAGTAGCCCAGTTTTCTGTCCATAAGGATGGAGCCTTACTCTGTCTGATTTAAAAGACCTTGATGATGCTCTCTCCCGCTCACCCTTGATGAGTCATGAAACTCCAGCCTCATTCCTTGTCTGATTCACCTTGTTGGCTGAAGCAGGAGACAGTCCAGTCCTCCCTTCCCACCTCTCATCCCCCAGAAGTAGGAACCAGCTAAGAAAGGAGAAATCCTGATCCCAGGAGGGCCCTGGTGTAGCTGAGCCAACACCCACACAGCTGCTAGACAGGAAACACATTAGACAAGCTCTCTCTTCCCAAGGGAATTTGGTTCACCAGCGACAGGATTCTCAGGCAAAAAACTGTGGGGACGAGGATCAGACATTTGACTGCCTCAGGCTCCCTTACTGCCTTACGTATATTTAGATGATTTCTGATTCTTTCTAAAAGTACCACTGAGAGCCTTTGGTTCTTATTGTTATAAACAGAACGTCTGAGATTCTAGTAGCAACACAGAGATAGAAATGTGAAATTAAGCTTTTGAGGAGCAATATAGTATGGTTGGGAGATGCACAGACACTCAGCACAAAATAAAAAATACATTGGCTACCAAGTCTATGGCTACCAAGTCTATGAGATTATTCTCAGCTTTCCTAGTAATCAAATGCATGAAAATCAAAATAAGACACGATCTGATTCTCAGTTGGCTAATATGAATGAATGAATGAATGAATACATGAACTAATGAAAGCATGCATGCATGCAGAAGAAACATAATACCTAATGCTGGTAAGGGTGTGGGGAAACAGGCACTCTCACGTACCATATAGAAGCAAAAATTATTCTACCCAAGTATGTTAATAACATGGTTGAAAAATTTAAAAATGCACAGAATGCCTATAGAACCCCTAAGGATTTATACTAAATACATAAGGCCCTCTGTTGTGGCAGACACCTGTAATCCCAGCACCTGGGGAGGCCAAGATAGGCAGATCACTTGAGCTCAGGAGTTCAAGAACAGCCTGGGCAACATGGCAAAACTCCATCGCTACCAAAAAAAAAAAAAAAAAATTTAACTGGGCATGGTGGTATGCCCCTCTGGTCCCAGCTACTAGGGAGGCTGAGATGGGAGGATCACTTGAGCCCGGGGGGTGGAGGCTGCAGTGAGCTGAGATCGCACCACTGCACTCCAGCCTGGGTGACAGAGTGAGACACTATCTCAAAAAAATCTGTTAATTCATTCATCCATCCATCCACCCATTCGTCCATCAATCCTTGGATAAATACATAGAGATACGCAGATTTTTATTATCTCATAATCTTTTCAAATTCTGAAAATGTTGAAAAATAAACTTTAGGTTAATAATGGTACATTCCTATAATGTAATATTATTCAGACTTTACAATGACAATGATGTTCCATCTGTATTTATTAATAGATCTTTGGAATTTAGTAGCAGATAAATAAATGGATGTTTTCCATTCACCTCCTTTTCTCAATACAATGTTCTTTTATTTTGTTAGTCATGTTTTTATTAATGTTATATAAATAAGAGATATTTATTTCAAATTCTAAAACATACTGAAAAGCATTTTTAAAAAATCATTCATGATTCAACATCATTCAGAATGGAGTGTGCTGTATATTTCTGTTGTATATCTTTTCCAAATTTTCCTATGCAGTTGTAATAATGTATTATGCATATTTTCTGTGATTGGAATAGATTATACATGCTTCGTACTCTACCTTTCTGATGATTAATATATTACTAATATCTCTATATATTAATAAATATAGATGGATAATAATGTTTAATCATACCTGAACCCCACAGTCTCCCTGAGGGTAAGTGTGATTAAATACTATTATTCTTATTTATATGTAACCATATACAAGGCAGGCAATTTCATTATTTCACTTCACACAATTAAAAAATTTAAAATAAAAAAACTAGCAACCAATGAAAAGCAATTCAAATTATTTATTAGAATTTCTTATTAATATGGGGAAAGACAAAATAAAAGATATGATGAAGAAAACATACTATGAAAACTTTATACACAGCATAATATTAATCGTGAAAAAAATGCATACAAACTCACACACACAAAGAGAGAGAGGGAAAAACAATCTACCAAAAGATTTATAGAAATTTCAGGTGATTTTGAGTTTTACATTCATGTTCTTTTAAACTTCAATATGAGCATAAGTTCATTTTATATTCAGAAAAATTTATAATGAGAAAATGTGATAATCCATACAGCATTAATTTTCAGAGTATAGACACACAAATGTGTAAATAAATAAATACAAAATAAATATTTTCTCTTATTCAATTTTACTGAGGCCCAAGGTAGTCTGGTTTTGTCTTTAGTTTAGAAGAGAAAGAGGGATGGGGGTGGTGGAGCCCGATATTCCTGGGATTTTGTAGGAAGAGATCTGATGATACTTAAATGCTTATTTGATATAGGATCTTACTCTTGGCTTCACTTTAAAATCACTTGGGGAACTTTTAAGAGTTATAGAATCCTGGTTTACATTCCCAAGAAATTCTGATTTAATTCATTAAAAGTGGAACCCAGGCATCCGTATTTAAAAAAAAAAAAAAAGACTTCCTTGTTGCTACTGATGTGTACCCAGGGCTGAAAATAATTAGGTTGTATCATTTAAATTCCCAGGGCTACCTCCAAAAACTGTGTCAAATATCTCTGAGTGTCAGTGTTAGAAAGGCTTCCTTTTGAAACGTGCCACATACGTATACATTCAATGGCTTGAGCTGAGCCTTCTTCTAAACTGGACGGTATTGTTAATGTGCTTGCATTACCCTGCTTATTCCGCTTTTTAAGTTTCTAACAATGCTCCGAAGGACAGCTGGAGATGTTACAGTTTTAATCTGTTAAATAACTCCCTTAATATTAATTATTTGGTTACTGCTTAAACCAAATATTAATTATTTGGTTACTGCTTAAATATTAAATTATTTGGACTTGGAAATGTGTATGGCTCTTGATGCTTTATATATTACTTTCTGAAATGTTTCTCCTGATTTCCATCATCCCCAATACATAACAATTTATCAATTCACCGCAAATGTAATACATCCAATTACTCCATCTCTCTGGTTTTGGTTACTATAGCAGATGAAAACGTTCCATTTCCTTCCTCATTTCTTATTACTCGTTATTCTTTCTTACTCTGGATTTTTTTTTTTTTTACTAATGTATCTATTAAAATCTGAGATAATTTTACTATAAATATGTACAAATTCTACTGGTATCAAATATCTTCACCTGCACTGATGATTTTCAGCATTTTATTCTGAATCGAACTTTTAAATTTTGTTTTGTTTTATTTTACTGTAGAGAAAATTTTCATTTTATGAGAGAAAAACTCTTAGATTTTTTCTTTAAGGTTTTTTATCACTTTGAAACTTACAAGCACTTTCTCTCCTGAAGATCTCATAAAGTGTTAATTCTATTCTAACTCTTTATGCTTAGATTATTTTATTATAAGCCCTTTATCCATCAGGGGTTTATATTGGTAGATAAATGCAAAGGATTTATTGTAATTTTCATTCCCTCAAAGATTAGCTAATTTTACAAATGCCATTTATAAAATAGCCCCTTCCATTCAATTACACAATGATAGTTTGAAGCCATATGGGTAAGTGCACATACGGGTTTTCCCTCTCTCATTGACCCAGCCGTCTAATTTCATATAAGTACCACACTGTGTTAATTTTGGCTACTGTGCAATATCTTTTTGTATCTAAAAGAGCAAGCATCCTCTAATTCTTTAAAATATTACTTGACTTGTAATATTCAAACATGTTTTAGAAAAATTTTAATTTGTTGCAGGGTATTTCCTTTTGACGATTTATTTAGGATTAGATAAAATATATGCATTAATTTGTGGACAAAAGATATGTGAAGCATATGGCTTTTTTGGACATATTGAAATTTAATAATACAGCCATCCCTTAGGGATCAAAGCAAAGGGTCTCTGCTCAGGACTTAATTTTGATACTGTCCCCTTAGGACTGAATTTCGTGCCTACCAGAGGTCTAGGTTTGAGAGCTACAGAGAAAATATCGAGATTTTTATTTCTAGTTTCTGACAGTGACATTAAACAAACAGAGCAATAAGAAATCAATGGCTTGCATTGAATTTAGATTTCACCTGCAAGCAAAGCAAGCAGTGCGATGCTGAGCTCCGGTGCATAATCTTGTCTTGTGAACAAGAAAAGGGCCGAGGTGATTATGCAAGGCAGTCACATCGGGGTGCCAGCCTTTTTCCTTGCTCAGTTCAAATATTATTGCTTTTAAATGTCAGCATATAACCATTGTAAGCATGTATATTTATTAAAACTCCTCTTTCCTAAGACATTTCAGGTAGACATCTTGGAGCATGGTATATATTTAAATTTTAATCAGAACTGCAGGCACAGCAACACTTCCGTTAGAGCTGAACTGCTTAGAGGAGGAACACTACCTTTACTTGAGATCCTACAGTAGGTGTGGAACTGTCCTGGGCACTGCACTTATCCAGCCTCATGTGATCCTCATAGACACTCTGTGATGGAGGGACGTTTCTAAAGCCTCATTTTATAGGTGATGAAATTAAGTTTTAGCCTCTAGGGTTGAAATGGGCCTTGAGGGGCACTCAGACCACTGCCTTCACCGTTCGCTGGTCACCAGCATCTTTAGTATCTTGATAAAGTTCTAGCAAAGTCTTTCTGAACACTTTGTCTGAATGCCTCTGAGGGTGAGCGACTCCTGCTTTTCCCTCCAAAGATGGTTCAGTTCATTATTGGATGCCTCTGATCTAACCATTTAAAAACAAACAAACAAAACCACAGTCTTTATATCAAACTAGATCCCGTTTCCTTACATTTCTGACCTTAAACACTACTTCAGTCATCTGAAGATAGGGAAAAGGCCTATCTCCCTGCCCAAAATAACTCAAAAGAATTAGAGGGGCTTATTCCCACTGAGTGGCAAACGCTTCATTTCATGAGATGGAGAAACTGCCACCAGCCCTGGTATTTCAACAGTTAGGATCCCAAAGTGAAGTGTCTGGTTTTCCAGGCACCATGTTCTTCATGACTGGAAATATCAAGGAAATCTGGTTTTCCTCTAAATGTCAAAGCCTTCACAAAAACAATCCCTGGACCTCACGCTTATCCCAAGGAAAGTGATGCCTCCACATCCATTTCTCGCATCAGTGTGTTCCAGGAACAAGTTTCCTTTTAATTTCCTGGAGAGTGGAGGGAAGCCAGAAAGTTGTTGTTGTTTTTTAATCTCCTTTGCTACCTCTCAGATTGGAGTTTTTCTGTCTTGTTTGATATACCTTTGAGTCCCTTGGAGAATGAAAGGATGATGTGTCTCTTAGCTGGTCTTCCTCAAATCGTATTTCTCTTGCCTCTGCTTGAAATAGGAGTTACAGACTAGGCCGTTCGAGGTCATGCCCTCTAATGATGGCCCGGAATAACAGTATCAGGGTAAGGGATTTGATATCAGGAACTATCAACATCCAATCAGTACAAAATTATTTTCTGAGTCCAGCTGACCATGCACTTTTCTTTGCAGCTGCAACTTCATTAAATGGAGGACTGAGTTTCCAACAAGAAAAGGTCAACATTTCCATTTGGGCATTCAAACATCTCCAAGATGGGCTTGAGGCTTTAGTGTTCTATTGATTCAGCCATCTCCATGCTGAGCACAGAACTTTGCCCAGGATAGATGGGCTGTCAATCAAAGCTCACCAGTGGGGCTATTTATTTTCAGTTTAATTCACAGGGTTATCAAATATTGAAACTGAAGGGGATCAAGGTAATTCTACTTCAGTTTAAATTTGCAAATGGAACTTTCACAACTGATACATTACTGAAGCTGAAATTCATGAGGAACTCTTTGAAATGACAGGGTTTTCTCCTGCTTTCATTTGGCCCGTGTTTACCAAACACTCACTAAACACAAAAACACTAAAGTAGGGTCTCCAGAAGAGAAGCTGACTCTAATTTAAAAAAAAAAAAAAATTGTAATTATGTGCCAAGTGACATAGAAATATAAAGTACTGCTGATCAAGGAGGGAGTCTATGATTTGGAACATAACTGAAATTGGTGGCATTTGCTCATGCAGAGATAGAAAATACTCTCCTGATAGAGGGAACAGTACATCTGGTACTAAGTTTACCTAAATTATGTAAGTAATTAACGATAGCAACTTCTCAAATGAATGTCATACATTTTGTGAACTTTTATGGCATTTAATTGCATTCTGAAAATGTTTTATTTAAAAGCTTATTTTATATTACATGTTTATATTTATTATCGTAACAACATGAACTATAACAAAGGTGTTATTAATTTTATAAACCTTGTATTATTGGAGTTATGTTTTTCCTTCAAGTGTTCTCCTTCTTATCTCCACAAGGTGCATTTTGCCCCCTAAATGGATTGCACTCTCTCTCCAACACACACTTAAATCATGTTAGTCTTTCTGATGTTTTGAAAAGTCTTTGTTCTTCAAGTTTGCCTTTGTCCCTTCACTTTGAGATAATTTGCTTTAATTTTAAATATATTTAATTAGCAGTGAATGTATCAGGTCAGCATTAAATAACATGATTCAATCACCTATAATCATATCAACCACATCCAAAGGCTATATATAAACCTTTTAATAAAATGTTTTCCCCTTACTTTGTAAATGTGTTCAGGTCTCTAGCATTTCTACATCCTTAGCATCTTAATTCATTTTACACAATTTATATTTTACTTTTTAAATTTTTTTTGCAAGAGACAAGGGGTCAATTTCTTTCTTTCTTTCTTTCTTTCTTTCTTTCTTTCTTTCTTTCTTTCTTTCTTTCTTCTTTTTTTGTTTGTTTGTTTGTTTGTTTGTTTTTGAGATGGAGTCTTGCTCTGTTGCCCAGACTGGAGTGCAGTGGTGCAATCTTGGCTCACTGCAACCTCCGCCTCTGGGGTTCACACCCTTCTCCTGCCTCAGCCTCCTGAGTAGCTGGGGCTACAGGCACCCACCACCACATCCGGCTAATTTTTTGTATTTTTGGTAGAGACAGGGTTTCACCGTGTTAGCCAGGATGGTCTCGATCTCCTGACCTCATGATCCACCTGCCTCAGCCTCCCAAAGTGCTGGGATTACAGGCGTGAGCCACTGCACCTGGCCTATGAGGGGTGAATTTCTCTCTCTTTAAGTTTTTTTATTTTCTTTAAACTTTTCTTTATAGATGGCCAGTTTATTAGTCTGTTGTCATGCTGCCTATAAAGACATACCTGAGACTGGATAATTTACAGAGAAAAAGAGGCTTTATGAACCCACAGTTCCACGTAGCTGGGAGACCTCACAATCAAAGTGGAAGGCGAGGAGGAGCAAAGCCGTGTCTCACATGGTGGGAGGCAAGCAGAGAATGAGAGCCAAGTGAAAGGGGTTTCCCCTTATAAAACCATCAGATCGCATGCGACTTGTCACTACCATGAGAACAGTACAGGGAAAAACCACCCCCATGATTCAATTAGCTCCCACCAGGTCCCTCCTGCAACACATGGGAATTATGGGAGCTATAATTCAAGAAGAGATTTGGGTGGGGATGCAGCCAAACAATATCAGCCAATTCTGGCTTTCCTGACCCAGGATTGAATACTTATGTTTATATAAATTATATATAAATAATCTCTTCACATGATAGTATACATGAATATAGAAAGAATCTATAAGGCAAATGTGACCAAGTACTAAATCTACATACGTAAAAATCCTGTAGCAGCAGGAGGAGAAAAACCTGAAGAAAGCAATTCATTTTGTCCCTATGGCATTGCTATGGAACACGAGTTACAGTGGCAACAGTTCCTTCCATCCTTTCTGTTTGGAAATCGACCATGTGTAATGGAATCACCAGCTCTTCCTGAACGGTCCCCAAGGTGATGTGACAGGTATGCGCAGGAGCAGAGCCTATGCCCTTTCCCATGCTTCCTTGTTTTGAAGACCTCTGCTCACTCTCCAACAGCGATTCTTAAAGAGTCAGCCGTGTCAAGATGATGACTCCGTGCATGCCAGTCCTCTGCTCTCCTCTGCCTTCTTTTCTTCCTTTCCCGGAATGTGCCCTTTTGTGAAATCTACAAAGGCTCACTGAGATATGCCTCTCCATGTTCATGATGATTGTGTTAAAAATCTAATTAGTGTAGAAGAGACTACTACCTACGTTTCTCCTCCTGGGGACACAGGTCACACTAACTTGCCTCTACAGAAACAAGCCAGGTTCCTCACTCTCCTCACTCCAATTCTTTCCTGCCCAAGATGACGTCTTCCCAGGATGACTGACAGCTGGAGTGCTTATTCTCCTTCAGAAACGCTCTGCCCCATCCCCAGCACTACCTTCAGGAGAGTGGTCTGGCTAGGACCCCCAGTAGATGCTATCATATACACAGACACCAGCTCACTTCTCAAAAATGAGTTGTTCAATCTCATCTCCCCACATGTGGGATGACTTCAGCCTCATCCACATTTGGCTGCAACAGTTCTCTTTACTGTCTCCTCATTAATGGCTTCAGAAAATCTCAATGTCAATTATGTCTTTATCATGACCAAAGAGAAAGCAAAGCTTGCACTGTAAACTGATCTACTAACTTTACCCTCTCCTTCCATGACCCTCCCAGCTCATCTTTCTTCTTGATTACTTTCTTTCCATGACCTCGTAGCCTTGGGACATGCAAGTATCATCCAGCCATCATCATCTGGGCACCTGTGCTGAACCTGAGCCGGAGAAGCCACTATGAACAGAACCAACTTTAAAAAGAGGGGTGAGAGGAAGGGTTCTGAAGGGAGATGCAAGAGAAAAAGAATGGCAATTTTGACTGGAGAGATGTGAGAAGACATCATTAAGGTGGTATCACAGAAGTCAGATCTCAAACGATGGTGATAACCTGAGAATAAACAAATATTTATTATTCAGGTATATGAAAAGAATAGTCTCAGTTTGTGCAACACTAATGTAATTTTATTTCCTTTCATCTCTTCAGTGATTTCTGTAGCTCATTCCATTAATTCTTACCTAGAGACTCTGGCATACTTTCTTTCTCTGTGTCTTAGTATTTATCTTTCTAAGAACTCCCATATACCACATGGGAGTGTAAATTGATGTGAACGTCTTACAAAGCAATTTGGCATTCATGGATCCAGAGTCTTAAAAATGTTCATACAAGGTTATTATGAGCCAGCAATTCCACTCCCAGAAATCTATCCAAATGACATAACCGAAGACATAGGGGAAAATAAATATGTATAAATATATTTGCAAGAATATGCTTATCACGCCATAGCTTCTCATTTTGTTGATATGATAAAAAAACTAAACTGATAATAAAAGAAATGATTAAATGATAACACATCCATATGATGGACTGTGAGGCACCCATTAAAATGGTGCTTATGGAAAACTGGTAATATAAAAATACGTACAATATACTGTTAGGAGAAAAATTCAAGGTGTGGAATTTTGCGTAGAATATGATCATGGCCATGTAGAACTTGCATATCAAATGGATTACGAGCAAAAAAAGTAGAACGGGAGGGAAGAGGAGAAAGTGTCACAGCAGGATTCTGTGTGGGTTGTTTTCATCCTTTGTTTCCACTTTACTAAATAATCTAGGTACTCTTGAACAGACAGGTTCCTTTTTAAAGTATAATATTTGCAGTAATTTTTGAAAGTACCTTGTCACCCAAAAGTGCATCTTGTTCCTCACCAGGGTGATGTATTGTGCAAAGGAACCCAACTCAGATGTCTCCATTTGCTTTCCTTCATTATCGGACTCGTATCCTAATAAATTTCATGTTTGAGGCTTTTCAGCCCACACATGCAGCATTGGTCACAGAGGTTGACTCACTTCCTCCCACCCTCTTCAGGGTCATTTTCACCCAGCCCACCCACAGAGCATGGAGAGTCTGGCTATTTTAATATACAATAAACATACATATTTCTGTCACTTGTCTGGTGTTCTTGATCTGCATTGGACTAAAAAGAAAATTCCAGTTTGCTCAATAAAAATTTTGTTCTTACTCCAGCTGTCACTTCTATCCTATCTGCCTCTCTCTTCTGGTATACCCTGTGGTTTAGTGTTGCACAAGCACCAATATCAGGTCTTTTTGAAAGGTCTCTGTATGCACTGCATATACTGCATGCCCCTGTTATCCCCGCAAAGTTTTGCTGCAAGATTTCCATAAACTCCTACAATCCTTATGTAGCAATGCCAGTGCATTCTTTCCACTGCAGATGGTGTATTAGTCCGTTCCCATGTGGCTAATAAAGACATACCAGAGACTAGGTAATTTATAAAGGAAAGGTTTAATTGACTCACAGTTTGACAGGGCTGAAGCCTCAGGAAACTTAAAATCACGGCAGAAGGGGAAGCAAGCATGTCCACCTTCACATCATCGTTGCAAGAAGTGCAGTGCAAAAGGGTAAAAACCCCTTATAAAATCATCAGATCTTGTGAGAACTCATTCACTCTCATGAGAACAGCAACATGGGGGCAACTGTCCCCATGATTCAATTACTTTCCACTGGGTCCCTCCCATGACACGTGGGGATTATGGGAACTGTAATTCAAGATGAGATTTGGGTGGGAACACAGCCCAACCATATCAGATGGCCTCTCTTTGTCACCTTTTACAATGATTGCTTCTCTAGGTCTTCCACTGCCAACACCTCTCATTTGCCAATACCTCTCATTTACTCCTGACCAACCAGCATGAGATTTAGTCCCTTATTAAGTGACATTGCCCCAAAGTATCTTCCACAATTCAGGATGCTGCTCACACACACATAATCTGATGCTCGGCTCTTTCTTGTCTCATTCTCTCCACTTGTCCTCCCTCTGAAAGAACTTCAGGATGGGCAATTTTACTTTACACACATAAGCAATTAACAAACATGTATTGAGTGCCTACCACATGAAAAGTATAGTGCCAGCACCAGGAAAATTCAGAGGAAGAAAAATGGGCATCCTTGTTCTCAGAGTTTGAACAGTCTAAGGAGAGAGAAAAGATGGTTTGGGTTAGCACCTAAACGAAAGGCATAGGATGTTATGTGATGCAAAGGAAGAAAGAGAGGAAAGGAACCAATGTTTATTAAGGCACTACCTTATGCTGAGCACATACAAGTCTGCTACAGAGAAATAAAGCTGAAGATTTGAAAGAACTCAATAAATGCTCTCAACCATATTTGTTTTCATAGAAAGTTCAGAAAGATAAATGGAAACTGTGTGTGAGAAGGGGTGAATTTGGAGCAGAGTTTCAAAACTCTAAGCTTAAGAGATAGAAGCTTATACGGATGTAATAAAAGTGACAATGTAAGCAAATAGGGGTCACAGATGGAAAAAAAAAACCGTTCATTTATTCTTTGATTCAGAATACTATGTACTTGTTGTGGGAAGAAAATAATTCCAGGACTTCAGAAATGACAGAGTAAGAAGCTCAGTGGATCCTTTTCCCAGCAAAATAACAATTTAACTGGTAAAAATAATAAAACACAGCAAAACAAACCAATTATTTAAAGTGTCTGGAAAGTATCCCAAGGACATATTAAAATAAAATATTATTCAAGAAAATTTACAAAATTTTAGTAAGAAAAATGAGAGTTCATGGCATATAAACCACTACCAGCTCCGGGCAGAGGAAACCAAGTAAATTGAGGATTCATGTTCCCCAGCTCACAGTCTGGGGTTTTGGCTTTACTTGGAGGAGCAGGCTGCCTGCCTTTTTCATACCCTACCTCCCCAAGGCCTGTGCCACGAAGGCTTTATTCCAGTCAACAGCTGAGAAGTGTGTGTAGTTCTCTTTACCTACCCAGCCCTCACTCCTAGAGGGGAAGCTTTATTTCAGGTAGGACAGGCCAGGAGCTCTGGACCTGTATTAGTCTGTTTTGTATTGCTGTCAAGGAATACCTGAGACTGGGCACTTTATAAAGAAAGAAAAGAGGTTTATTTGGCACAGGGATCTGTAGGCTGTACAAGATGCATGGCTCCATCCTCTGCTTCTTGTGAGAACTTCAAGAAGCCTTAAATCATGGTGGAAGGGGAGGAAGGAGAAGAAGGGGAGCCAGCATGTCACGTGGCAAGGGGAGAAGTAAGAAGGGAAGAGTGCCAGCCCTTTAAACAACCGGTTATCTTGTGAATCAATAGAGCAAGAACTCATTCATTACTATGGGAGGGCACCAAGCCATTTATGAAGGATCCACCACCATGTCTTACTCCACAAAAGTGAGTTCCATGCCCAGTTCCATCTCAGTGGTGAAGGGCTGCTCTCCACTGGGCAAGGCAGGGCTTTTGGACAAAAGCGCATGCACCACTCCCTCAATAAACTGATTTTATTTGCAAAAGGCATGGAGAACTCCATGTCTGTGAGTATTATGGGAGACAAGAAAGATCTGGAGAGGAGGCTGTAACTCCCTGATACAAGCAAAATAACAGAGCCTACAATAGTTCAATAGAGAGAACCAAGGAAGCAGGCAACTTGAAAGAGCTCTCCTGGGACCATGGTTGGTTCTAGAGGTCAAGAAGGCTGTGCTCATGTGCTAGGCTAAATCTACTCAGGAGCAGCAGAGACAATGGGGTGCTAGGCATTCTCCAAGTCACAACACAGGGCAGAAGCCTCACTGCCAGGAGGCTTAAATGCAACCGCTGACCTAACACTGACTATTTGGATGCAGAGGCAACTCCTAGGAAGCCAGTCTTGCACATAAAGTCATACTAGCCCCTGTCAGCCTGGAAGACTGTGTGTGCCCAAGGCTGCACCCTTCCAGGAGAAACCAGAAAGGAAATCTCCCATCTGCTAGGTCCTGACTGAATATGCGCAAAATACTGTAAACCCTTTAACCTGTGATAGCTGCTTCCCAGCCATGTGCACACCCAATGGTAACGGGTTAAAATAAAACTGTCCCAGGGGTGTTAAGCACAACTTTTGACAAATAAGTGGCTTCTGATGACCCAAGGGTGAGCCCGAGCAGCCAGTCTAAAGGTAAACACCTGGGTAAAAAACAACCTAAGGATACCAGAGGCCACAAATTATCAGGGAAATAGATTTCCTAGAACGAATTCAGCCAAGCCATGAAGCAAATGAATGACCAAGCAAATAACCAGTAACAACAACCCTCTGGGGAGGTCAATATCCAAAGTTACTCCACTGTATAAACTAAAATGTCCAGTTTTTAACAAAAAATTAAAAGACATGCAAGTAACAATATATTAGAATAAGTTCTCTAAAATGTATTGTCTTTAACAAAAAACAGTAAGAAATAGTGATGGAAAACCACATCTTGTATGAGTCTATTTATATGAAATGTTCAGATTGGCAAAATTTATAGAGACAGAAAGTAGATTATTGGCTGCCAGGAGCAGGGGTAGGGTCAGGGACAATGGGCCATGACTGCTGGCAGTATAGTCCTTCTTAAGAGAGACAAAAATATTCTAGAATTAGATGGTTCTGATGCTCACACAACCCTGCTAATATATTTTTAAAATATTGAATTATACACTTTAGACGGATACATTACATGATATGTGAATTTTGTATTTATAAAGTTTTTTTTTTTTTCCAAAAAGATGTCTACAACTTGTGTTGGCTGCATTATAAGGTTGCCACATAATTCACTGGGGTAGGAAGGAAGATATTGTTTTATACAGAAATAAGTAAAATAAAATCAAGTACAACCATTTGATGACTTATCACTAGGGCTAACATCTTATTCTGGAATCAGGGGTGTGAAGCAAAGAAGAGCTAATGTACTGCTACATAACAATACAATTCATCTTAGAAGTAATTTGTTTTCTTTCTTTTTCATTTTTTTTTTTTTTTGTTTTTTATCTTTTTAGCTCACTGTAGCCTCAACCTCTGGGACTCAGGTGATCTTCCCAACTCCCAAGTAGCTGAAACATAGGCATGTGTCACCTCCAGCTACTTTTTTTTTTTTTTTTTTTTTGGTAGAGACTAGAGACAGGGTTTTGCCATGTTACACAGGCTGGGCTTAAGCAGTCAGCCCACCTTGGCGTCTCAAAGTGCTGGGATTACAGGTGTGAGTCACTGCACCTGGCCTTTTTCTAATATTAATTTATCTCATGGTTCTCCCATATATATGTGGTGGGAGACAAAATGGTCAGAAATACAGGATGCTGAGAAAGTACAGAGGAGAAGATTCTAGAAAAGAGAATATTCCTCAAAGTGAGCACTTAAGGAGGAACAGAAATTTGAGAAGGAGGTAGACACTTAGGAAGAACATTCCAAACGAAGGCATGAAATGCAGTAAATGGAGTCAAGCCTGGTCTGAGTACTTCTAGTAGATATGTGTTTCTTGGAATCTGGTTGGAAATGAGGTTGAAAGAGGTTGGATTGAAACCATGGATGATCTCCAATACCCTGATAAGGGTTTGGATCTTATCTCATGAGCAGTGGAAAATTATTGAGAGTATTAAGCAAGAGGCAACTAGAATCATATTTCCCTTTAAGAAAGATTTTTCTTGTGGTATTATAGAAAAATAATTAATGAGGAGAGACTAGATGTAGACAGAGAGTTGAAGAGGGTGTCTTAAAAGTTTCTTCACATAAGAAAATGATTTGTGGTTGTCATAAAGAGGAATCAAGGCAGAATTCTAAGATAAAACCAATATTTTGATGAGGAATCATATACAGGAGTGAGTAATAGGGGAAAGACAAGGTAACAACCAGGTCTAAAGCAAAAATTTACCATAGTCATGGTCCAGGCTCAGCCATCTGATCAAATCCAGAGCAGAACAAGAAAAATAACTAAAATCACAAAAGTGAGTAATCCAAATTAAATATAAACTAAGTCAGGTTCTTTTGGCAAGTCTTTTTTTATTTTTTATCTTTCTATTATGATTTTTATTTTTTAAATTTTTTATTTCCATAGGTTTGGGGGCATATCTTGAATGTAGATGATAGCAATTCAACCTAAAATATTATGTTCTCTTCCATTCATTTTCTTTGCACAGTATAACTACTCCATCACCTCCCTCAAAACTCTTTGAAAATTTTCTTTTGTCTCATCCCAAGAGGCTCATTTCTTTCCAGCCTTCAACTCTTCTCTCCATTTTGCACCCCAGGAATTCCAAAGAACCAGGCTGGCTATGCAGGCTCTTCTTTGAAGGGTAGAAGAGGTGAAGAAACTGAGTAGGCAAACACAGAGCCTATTTAGTTAGGAACAGTCACTTAAATAACTTGTTTCACCACACAGGATTCTAGACTTTAGACTTCAGCTATCTCCTCTGACTTGGAAATATTCAGTACTATTAAAGCTCTAAAATTCCCCCTACTCTGATGGCAAAACAACGCCTCCAGTCCTACTGGAATAATGCGTTTTCTTAAAGAAAAGTACCAACTACGATGTGAGAGTAGGGCAACAATTTGAAAACACCTTAGAAACCCATATCAGAAACTCTCCTTGAGCAAGGACAGCTTGGGGCAAGTCAGCCAGCCTGGAGTAGAAAATACAGCAGTCTCCCCCTACCTGAGGTTTGGCTTTCCATGGTTTCAGTTATACAAAGTCAATTGAGATTTAAAAATCGGTGAGGAAAGTACAATAAGATACTTTGAGAGAGAGGCCACATTCACATAACTTTTATTACTTTTATTCTAACTTATTATTATTATTTTCCCATTTATTTTGTTATCTCTGATTTCTCTACTTTATTGTTAGTTATTATTGTTAATCTCTTACTATGCCTAATTTAGAAAATAAGCTTTATCATTGGTATGTCTGGGTAGAGAAAAATACAGTATTTGTAGGATTTGGTACTATCTGCAGTTTCAGGTATATACTGGGGGTCTTGGAACATTTTCCCCAAGGAAAAAAATGGGAGTATTTTATACTTTTATCAGTCATATTAGCACACTTTTCTGTATCACCACAAATGCCAGATGGGCCTACGAGTGACAAACGGAGACATCAAGAAAATGTTTCCTCTCACACTCGGGCTGAAGGAGATTTCTCTAATGACCAGAGCTTTGGCACCTATATCTTCAGCTGCCCATTTCCCCAATTTGAGCATTTAAGCAAATTCCTCTCCAGGAAGTGTTGACCTATCTGTTGCTTAGTCTACAAAGCAGATGGAATGCAATTTATAGTTCAATCAGGAATCCAAATTAAAGTCATTGGCTTGTTCTTAATGGGATTAATGGGAGTTGAGGAATACATCCTGGCAGCTTGAGAAGCTGCCTGTCTTTGGCAGGAGGCCCATCCTATGTTAAGTACACATAGGTATGCCAAGTTACTAAGTCCCACCTTCTGGGATTTCGGATCTAGACCAAGAAGGCTATTGAGAGGATGCCACAGGACAGCAATGTGCTTGTTTACTAAAGCCAAAGCTTGTGTGACTTAGTACTATTTTTCCATTTATTTTATTGAAGTGTAAATTATACACAGTAAAGTTCACATTTTTTTAGTGCACAGTTCTACTAGTCTTGACAAATATAGTCAAAGGACTACTACCATAGTCAAGATATGGAAGAAAATTCCCTCACATCCTTTTTCATCCCACCATTAACCCATGGCAAACACTGGTCTGTTTACTGTCCTTATATTAATAGTTTTGTCTTTGCAAGAAGGTCATATAGATGGAAGCACAAGTGTGCAGTCTTTTAAACTCGACTTTTTCAATGAGTTTCAAATGCATTTGAAACTCATCCATGTTGTTTAGTGTTTCAAGACTTGGCTCTCTTTGATTGGATGAACCGCTTTGCTTACCCATTCCCTAGTTGATGAACATTTTAGGTTGTTCCTAGTTTTCGGTGATTATGAATAAAGCCACCATAACGATATGCATACAGAGGTTTGTGTGAACGTAAAATTTCATTTCACTTGGTTAAACAGCTTAGAGTGAGTATGTCAAACTGTATGAGACACTGCCAGAATTTTCACAAATCAGTTGTAATGCTTTGCACACAATCAGGAATGTATGAGAATTCCAGTTGTTCTATGTTCTTATCAACACTTAATATTTTTGTCATTGTCTTTATTTTGTTACCTATTCTAAAAGTGTGTAGTGATTTCCAATGTGGCTTTAATTTCCATTTTCCTAACAACTAATAGTGTTAAGTATCTCTTCATGTGTTTATCTGACATCCACATATTTTCTTTAGTGCTATATCTGTTCAGATATTTTCTTCATTTTTAATAGTTTGTTTCTTTAAATTACTAAATTTTAAGAGTTCTCTAGGTCTTCTGACCACAAGTCCTTTCTCAAATAGGTGACTGAGGATATTTTATTTCAGTGCATGGCTTGTTCTTTCTTTCCCCCAGACCCCATTACAAGCCTTTATTTTATCTTTTTTCCAACTTTTATTTTAAATTCAGGGGTTATGTGTGCAGGTTTGTTACTTGGGTATATGGTGTGATGCTGAAGTTTGTGGTATGAATGATGCTGTCACCCAGGTACTGAGCACAGTACCCAGCAGTTAGTTTTCAACTCTTGATCCCCTTATTCCCAACTCTAGTATTCCCAAGTGTCTATTGTTGCCATCTTTATGTCCATGATTAGTCAGTGTTTAATTACCACTTGCAAGTGAGAACATGTGGTATTCGCCTTTGTTGTTGTTGTTCCTGTGTTAATTCAATTAGGATAATGGCTTCCAGCTGCATCCATGTTGCTGCAAAGGGTATGATTTCTTTTTTATGGTTGTGTAGTAATCCATGGTGTATATATACTAAATATTTTATATTCAGTCCAACATTGATGAGCATCTAGGTTGATTCTGTGTCTTTGCTATTGTGAATAGTGTTGCAATGCACATGCAAGTGCATGTGTCTTTTTGGTAGAATCGTGTCTTTTCTTTTGAATATTTACTCAGGAATGGGATTGCTGGCTAAAATGATGGTTCTGTTTTAAGTTCTTTGAGAAATCTCCACATTGCTTTCAACAGTGACTGAACTAATTTACATTCCCATGAACAGTACACAAGCATTCTCTTTTCTCTGCAACCTCGCCAACATCTGTTGTTTTTTGTCTTCTGATACTGGCTATTCTGACTGGTGTGAGATGGTGTCATTGTGGTTTTGATTTGCATTTCTCTGACGATTGGAGATAATGAGCATTTTTTCATATGTCTTTTTGGCACTTGTCTTCTTTTTAGAAGTATCTGTTCATGTGTTTGCTCATTTCTAATGGGGTTGTTTTTTGCTTGTTCAGTTGTTTAGTTCCTTATTGATTCTGGAAATTAGATCTTTGTTGGATGCATAGTTGGCACACATTCACTCCCATTCGGTAGGCTGCCTGTTTATTCTGTTGATAGTTTATTTTGTTGTGCAGAAGCTCTTTAGTTAATTTAGGTCCCACTTGTCTATTTTTGTTTGTGTTGCAATTGCTTTTGAGAACTTAATCATACATTATTTTTCAAGGCTGATGTCCAGAATGGTATTTCCTAGGTTTTCTTCTATGATTCTTACAGTTTGAGGTCTTATCTTTGATTCTTCTTGAGTTAATTTTTGTATGGTGGAAGGTAAGGGTGCAGTTTCATTCTTCTGCAAACGGCTAGCCAGCTATTGCAGCATCATTTATTGAATAGGTATTCCTTTCCTCATGATTTATGTTTGTTGACTTTCCCAAATATCAGATGTCTGTTAGGTGTGCAGGTTTATTTCTAGGTTCTCTATTTTGTTCCATTGGTCCATATGTCTCTTTTTGTAACAGAACCATGCTGTTTTGTTTACTGTAGCCCTGTAGTATAGTTTGAAGTTGAGTAATGTGATGTCTCCAACTTTGTCCCTTTTCCTTAGGATTACTTTGGCTATTCAGGCTCCTTTTACATTTCCTATGAATTTCAGAATAATTTTTTCCAATTCTGTGAAAAATGACATTGATAGTTTGATAGAAATAACATTGAATCTGTAAATTGCTTTGGATAGTATGGTCATTTTAGTGATATTGATTCTTTTAATCCATGAGCATAAATTTTTTCCCATTTATTTTTGTTATCTCTGATTTCTTTTAGTAGTATTTTGTAGGTTCTTCCCACAGAGATCTCTCACCTTGTTAGTTAGATATATTCCTAAGTTTTTTTTTCATGTGGCTATTATAAAATGGGATTGCATTCTCTATTTGGCCCTCAGCTGGAATGTGATTGGTGTATAGAAATCTTATTTACCTTCATACACTGTTTTTCTATCCTGAAACTTGACTGAAGTTTCTTAGTTCCAGCAGTGTTTCGGTGGAGTTGTTAGTGTTTTCTGGGTATAAAACCGTATCACTTGCAAAAACATACAGCTTTACTTCTTATTTTCCTATTTGGATGCCTTTCATTTATTTCTCTTGCCTGATTGATCTGACTAGCACTTCCAGTATTATGTTGAATAGGAACAATGAAAGTAAATGAGATCGACTATGGGTTTGTCATAGATGGCCCTTATTATTGTAGGTATGTTTCTTCATTGCCTAGTTTCTTGGGGGATTTTATCATAAAGGCATGTTGGAGTGTATTGAAAGCTTTTTCTGCATTTATAGAGATGATCATATGGTCTTTGTTTTTAATTTTGTTTGTGTAGTAAATCACACTTTTTGCCTTGCTTATGTTGAAACAAACTTGCATCTCAGGAATGAAGCCTACTTGGTCATGATGAATTAACTCCTTCATGTGCTGTTGAATCCAGTTTGCTAGAATTTTGTTGATGATTTTTGCAACTATCTTCTTCAGAGATATTGACCTGTAGTTTTCTTTTTTCAGAGTGTCTTTGCCAAGTTGTAGTATCAGGGTGATGCTGGCTTTGTAGAATGAGTTAGGGAGGAGTTCTTACTCCTCAATTTTTTGAATACTTTCAGTAGAATTGGTACGAGCTCTTCTTTGTATCTCTGGGAATTTGGTTGTAAATCCATCTGATCCAGGGCTCTTTTTGGTTGGTAGGTTTCTTATTAGTGATTCAATTTGAGAGCCAGATATTGGTCTATTTGGTGCTTGAATTTCTTCCTGATTCAATATTGGGAGATTGTATGTTTCCAGAAATTTATCCATTTCTTTTATACTTTCTAGTTGTGTGCATAGAAGACTTCATAAAATCTCTTTCACATGTTTTGTGGGATCAGTTGTGATGTTGGTACATTTATTGTTTCTAATTGTGCTTATTTGAATCTTCCTTCAAATTTTTCTTTGTTAATCTAGCTAGTGGTTTCTTCTTCTCCTCCTCCTCCTCCTCCTCCTCCTCTTCCTCCTCCTCCTTCTTCTTCTTCTTCTTCCTCTCCTTCTCCTCCTTCACCTCCTCCTCCTTCCTTCTTTCTTCTTTCTTTCTTACCTTCTTCTTCTTCTTCTTCTTCTTCTTCTTCTTCTTCTTCTTCTTCTTCTTCTTCTTCTTCTTCTCCTTCCTCTTCTTCCTCCTCCTCCTCTTCTTCTTCTTCCTCTTCTTCCTCTTTTTTTTCTTAGAGACAGGGTCCCACTCTGTTGCCCAGACTGAGTGCAGTAGTGTGATCATACTTTACTGCAGTCTCAAATTCCTGGGCATACAAAATACTCTCATCTCAGCATGCACAGTAGCTGGGATGATAGCTCTGTGCCACCATGCCTGGCTAATTTTTATGTTTTTTATAGAAATGGGATCTCACTATGTTGCCCAAGCTGATCTCAAACTTCTGGGGTCAAGTCATCCTCCCACCACAGCCTTTTCAAGTGCTAGAATTACAGG
The DNA here is from genome assembly GCF_001698545.2 of Rhinopithecus bieti. Taxonomy (NCBI): domain Eukaryota; kingdom Metazoa; phylum Chordata; class Mammalia; order Primates; family Cercopithecidae; genus Rhinopithecus; species Rhinopithecus bieti. The sequence continues at coordinate 1,046,851 of NW_016809276.1, read as the reverse complement.
CATGAAGAAACTGCACCCAGCCTCTAGGAGTTTATCAATCTTGTTTATTCTTTCAAATAATAAACATTCTTTGTATGGATTTTTGGGTCTTAATTTCACTTACTTCTATGGTGATTTTAGTTATTTATTTTTTTCTGATAGCTTTGGTGTTAGTTTGTTCTTGTTTCTCTATTTCATATATTTGTGATATTACATAATTAGAATTCTTTCTAACATTTTGAGGTAGGCATTTAGTGCTCTAAACTTTTAGCACTGTTTTTGCTTTTCTAGAGATTTGGATATTTTGTGAATCTGTTTTTATTTATTTAGAAGAAATGTTTATTTCTGGCTTTATTTCACTGTTAACCAAAAGTCATTCAGGAGCAAGTTGTTTAATTTCCATGTAATTGTGTGGTTTTGAGAGATCTTTTCGGTATTGATTTCCATTTTTATTCCATTGTGGCCTGAGAGTACGGTTGGTATGATTTTGATTTTTTTGAATTTATTGAGACTTGCTCTATGGCTGAGCATGTGGACAATCTTGGAGTAAGTTCTGTATACAGATGAGAATAATGTGTATTCTGGGGTTGACGGGTGCAGTATTTTCTTAACAATTTCTTTTTAGAAGAAGTTCTTCATTTTGATGAAGTACAATTGATCAAGCCTTTCCCTTTATAAATCTGGCTAAAAAAATCTCTACTTAATCCAAGGTGACAAATATTAATTCCTATAGTTTCTTTGTCATATTTTGTAGTTTCAGGTTACCTTTATGTTTATTACACCTTTTGAGTTAAATTTTTTAAAAGGTATGAAGTGTAGATTGTGGTTTTTGCATATAGCTATTTTGATCTAGTTTTGATTCAATTTGTTCACAGCTTTACTTATTTAGAAATATGTATTATTACTTTAATATTTAACATTTGATTTTTTTGTAGTTTTCTTCTAATATTTTCTTCATTTTCTCTTTTGTTTGTTATGATTATTATCATTATTATGTTGAAATTTCTAATTCTTGGTTATTTTGACCTACACAACAAGAAATTTTAAGCTGGATGGTCCCTTTTGTCAAATTGATTTTAACATTCTTCATGTATGCTGTAAATTGAATTTTGTTTCATTTTCCTTCAATTACTTGTTTCCTCTGAGTTGTCATTCTGAAACATAAGTAGGATTTCAGCATTTAAATGTGAAGACTTGAAGGCATACTTTTTGAATGAATATATGAGAATTACATTCATGAGAAACTATCATCTAGGTCAATAAAATTACTATGTCTCTTCTGCCCAAAAATTGTTAGAAGATGAAGACATTGAGCATAGTTCAAGGCCTATGGCAAAACAATTTAAAATTAGCTTTCAAATTTCCTCCTTTTTTATCAATTTGTAAAAATGAACACTACCTCTTGAAAATGTAAGGTTGAATAATCAAACATGTTCTGCAAGAGAAGCAAAAAAGTCAAAGTATTAAGTACTTTGATATTAAAATCCAACATTTATTTCAGCAGAGAGAATAAGCTGGATTTTCCTAAAATGGGTCCTCATTGACATATTTATTGTTACATTAAGAAATATAAATAGGTAAGCCTTCACTATTCCACTCAACCCTAACACTCCTGGGTTTGCTACGCGTATTTAGGACTTGAAAGAAAAAAATGATGAATCCTTAGATTCTAGTCTAACTCCCTGTGTTATGTATAAGCAGTTTCCCTAATCAGTAATGCTATGGCATCTCCCTAAATGTCACCATTTATAGGGAGCTTATTATCTTCCATGGGCATAAATTCCATAATTTTTCTTTATACTGATTTTTTTTATTATTATTATTACTCCTACCTGCTAGCCATCTGGGACCCCTTGGATACAGTCCAACTCCATCCCACAGGAAAGTCTTTGGGATTGTTGTTAGTAGTACATATATCCACATAGGTCTATTTTCCGGTCTAACAAGACCCTGATGTTTGACTCTTAATCTTGAGAAATGGTTTTAAAACCCTTTACGACTAAGATAGATGTGAATTTGTCAGTGCTGTTGGAAAACAGATGTATTCATATATATAAACAATTCTAAAGTTATGGTGCAACCAGGAAAAACAGAAATTATCTCCTCTTTTATCCTTTTGAACAAATAAAGAACTATACTTGGAAAATAAAAAAGATATTAGAGTATATTAGTGCAATACGGAAAGTGCTATGCAGGTTGGCTACGATAACGTCGGCAGGAACATATAGTCAGAACTTCTATCTACTCAACATTCCTGTTTTATCCTCCTTTTTCTCTATGCTTTTTCTTTAAGAAACCCATTCTATTGGTAGAATTGGGGCTGCCCCTTCTACTTCACTCTGTGTGACTTAGGCATGTCAAACACTAATATGCCAATCCCTGCTCACTGGGATTAGAGATTGCTGTGTACATCAAGGCAACCCAACCTTCTCCTGGACTTTGCTAGAGCCATCAAGGAAGGGTGCTCTTTTTGTCTCATAGCATTATGAGCTTGAAGCATAATGGAAACCTGAAGTTGTTGGAGGCTGAGATAGTTGTTTTTATGTGTCAATTGGGTTAAACCATGAAATCCAGATATTTGATCAAGATTATTCTAAATATTTCTGGGAAGATATTTTTTAGATGAGGCTAATATTTAATTTTTTCACACGAAACAATCTTTCTGACAAATAATAGACAATCCTGTTTATAATAGCATCAAAAAGAATCAAATACTTAGGAATAAATTTAAGGAGGTGAAACGTGTATACATTGAAAACTATAAAACATCAATCAAAGGAATTGAAGATGACACAAATACATAGAAAAATAGTCAATTTTCATGGATTGGAAGAATTATGTCCATACTATCCAAAGTGATATGCAAACTTAATGCAATCCCTATCAAAACTCAAATGGCACTGTTCAAAAAACATAAAAAATTCTAAGATTGTATAGAACCATAAAAGACCCTGAAAGTCATAGAATTTGAGAGAAAGAAAAGTTGGAGGCATCACACTTTCTGATTTCAAATTATATTACAAAGATATCATACATCTACAATATAGTAGGAATCAAAACAGTACAGTACTGCTAATAAGAATGGTTATCTCCAGGGAGAAAGATAAAATGGAGTGAAAGAAAAGATGGAACCTAGACTCCTTAGCAAAAATCTTATTAGGTAGATTTGACTTTGGAATCATGTACAGTATTTACCTAATATAGACAAAATTAAATCTTAATGATAAAAGTCAAAATGACGTGAATTAACTTTTAAAAGACTCAGTATGGTACTGACATAAAAATAGACACATAGACCAATGGAACAAAATAGAAAGACCCGAAATAAACTCATGCATATATGGTGAACTAATTTTCAAGAACTGCACTAAAAAGACACAATGAGGAAAAGACAGTCTCTTCGATAAGTAGTGAAGTGCTGCGAGATTTGATTTGCTAGTTATTTTGTTGAGGGTTTTTGCTTCTATGTTCAAGGAGGATATTGGTTTGAAGTTTTCTTTTCTGGTTGACTCTCTACCAGATTTTGGCAACAAGGCAATGTAGGCTTCATAGAATGAGTGAGGGAGGAACCCCTCCTTGATTTTCTGGAATACTTTCAGTAGGATTGGTATCAGTTTTTCTTTGTATGTCAGGTAGAATTCAGCTATGAATCCCTCTCATCCAGGGCTTTGTTTTGGTTGGAAGGTTCTTTTTTAAATTTTATTTATTTATTGTAACTTTATGTTCTGGGATACATGTGCAGAACGTGCAGCTTTGTTACATAGGTATACATGTGCCATGGTGGTTTACAGCACTTACCGTCACCTAGGTTTTAAGTTCCACATCCATTAGCTCTTTGTCCTGATGCTCTCTATCCCGTTGCTCCCTGCCCCAACAGGCACTGGTATGTGTTGTTCCCCTCCCTGTGTCCATGTGTTCTCAATATTCAACTCCCACTTATGAGTGAAAACATGCGGTGTTTGGTTTTCTGTTCCTGTGTTACTTTGCTGAGGATGATGGCTGCCAGTTTCATCCATGTCCCTGCAACGGACCTAATCTCATTCCTTTTTGTGACTGCATAGTATTCCATGGTATAAATGTACCACATTTTCTTTATCCAATCTATCATTGGCGAGCATTTGGGTTGGTTACATATCTTTGCTATTGTGAATAGTGCTGCAATAAAGATATATATTCATGTATCTTTATAATGGAATAATTTATATTCCTTTGAATATATACCCAGTAATGGAATTGCTGGGTCAGATGGTATTTCTGATTCTAGATCCTTGAGGAATCACCATACTGTCTTCCACAATGGTTGCTAGGTTATTTTTTGCTAATTCAATTTTAGAAGTTGATATTCATCTATTCTGGGTTTCGATCTCTTCCTGATTTAATCTCGGGAGATTGTGAGCTTCCAGGAATTTATCCATTTCCTCTAGATTTTCTTTTCTTTTTTTTTTTTTTTTCAAAGCCAAATAGCCGGGGTTGCTTTATTACGAGTTCGAACTGGACCTCTCCGCTTTATACAATGGCAGGTAAAGAGAGAGGCCCCAGCTGCTGTTTTAGGGTTTCTTTTATAGCGAGGTACAAACAAGTCACAGAGAAACAGTAGTTACAAGCTTATTATTGGTTAACATTTAAAGTTGAACATTCGGCAGTTTCTGGTTGGTTCCCGCCTTTTTCGCAACCTCAAATGGCTGGGGGTTTTCCAGATAAGTTGTTTGTGTAAGCCCGGGGGGTGGTCACATGCATGTATGTTGCAACCTCAAACGGCTAGGGGTTTTCTAGATAAGTTGTTTGTGTAAGCCCGGGGTGTGGTCACATGCATGTATGTTTAGAATTTTTCCCTTAGGGGCTTTCTATCTCATTCCCCCCTTTTAGTTGTGTCTTCAAGAGCCAATCTTGGGTCTTATATGTCTGTTTCAATTGTTTTATTGATGATGGGTTGATATTGTGTTCTAAGGACCATTAACTGGACAGTGTTGATTCTATCTTTGACAAAGTTTATTATTCTGTTTAGTATGCATGGCCCTATGGTGAGGAGGAGGAGTAGGCTTAGCAATGGTCCTGCTAGGGGCATTAAGAGGGAGTACATGGAGGAGCTCCACCAACTATCAGCTGCGGAATTGAATTTTTGTTTTTGTAGTTCTAGGCTGAGTTTGTGTAGCTGTTGGACCCGCGTCTCTACTAACCCAGATTCATTTATGTAAAAACAGCAGTCTTCTTTGAGAAAAAGGCAAGTTCCCCCTTTTTCGGCAGTAAGCAGGTCTAGGGCGCGCCGATTTTGCAAAGTAACTTGGGCGAGGGAGGTCAGTTGCCTTTGTAATGAGGCTAGGGATTCGGCTGAAGCTTCCATTGCTATGGAGAATTGTTGGGAGAGCTTAGCGGTAGTAACGAGAGCGTGGCCTAGGGCTCCTCCTGCTAACCCTGCCGCTATTACGGATGTGGTGAGTGAGACACCGGCTACTAAGGGAAGAAATACAGCCCTTTTTGTCCTGAAGGAAGGCACGTAGTCTCCTTCTAGATATTCAGCAGGGGTTCGCAGGGTTAGTTGGGGAACTATTGTAACAGGGAGACATAGGAGGCTCTTAGTGGCCTGAACAGTGAGATTTTTATATAGAGTTCCATTACACCAGAAGAATGAGCCATGAGGGGCGTACAGAGTGGAGTTGGGAGGAGAGGTTATGTTGCAAAGGGAGGTGCTAGCGTTTGAATAGCAAAATAAAACCTGTGTTTGTTCGGGGTTTAAGAACAAAGGAACATCTGAGATGGGGGAGGATCCTTGGCTGGAAGTTGTTAGGGAATTATTGAAGGGGGCTGGGAGCGGGACGGCCGTCAGGGGTGGCTGTCCTAGGGTAGCGCAAAAGAAACATGCAGAGAGGTTTCCCAGACCGGTGGCGTTCGCGAGAAGTAACCCCTCCCTCAGCAGAGATAACCAGGAGAAAGGGCGGGAGGAGGTTAAAGTGGAGAGTTGTTTGTTTAGTTCTGTTTCCTGTTTCTGAATGTTAGCGTGGAGGGTGGTTTGGATCTGAACAAGTGAGCGCCATAGATAGAGGCGGCTGCTAGGCCACTTTGTCCCAGATGTCATGTACATGGCCCCCTTCTGTTGGGAGGTCCAACGGGAGTCCCAGGGATCCCAGATAACCCATGTGTAGCCTGTGGCAGTTTTAAAAAAATTTTGGGAATTCCACACTTGGCTCGAGAGGGTTTCTGAGGCCGTGAGAGTCTTGACAGTGTGGATTTTACATGAGCTATAGGGGCAACCGACGCTTTGTTCAACCCATGTGTTTTTACAATAGGGGATTTGTTGGTCAAAGAGAAAGCAAATAGCTGGGGTGACTTTTCCCGGTTGTGCCTGGAAATCAGTAAAATTAACATAGATAGGAGAGCTACAACCTTGAGGGGGGCAATCAGCTGTGGCCAGAAGATGGCCTTGTACCTGTGTCTGAGCGTAGTTGGTCCAATTCTCTGTCAGGAAAAAACGCCAGGCAAACGGGGATGAAGCCTGCTGTGCTTGGATTTTCCAGCTGAAGGCCCGCAAAAGCAAGAGCGTCACAAAGGAGATGGACACCATAATTACGGTTGTTGACGGCGCAGGGTGAGTTTTAAAGGATTGTCTTTAGTCCGGTCAATTGTCCAGGCTGCGGTTTTCTCTGTGGAGGGCCCGACGAAGTCTGAGAGGGGGTCCACTGGCTTGGCGTGGGTGTAGTGGATCCAGGCAGTGATTCCTTCTACCTTGAGTGCTGTTGGCGTGGTTAGGATCACCTGGAACGGCCCTTTCCACCTTGGTTCTAAGGTTTCTTGTCGGTGTCGCTTGACGAGAACCCAGTCTCCTAGCCGGATCTGGTGTGGAACGGGTGGAGGTCCTGTTTTGTATAGTTCTCTTAGTCTAGGCCAGATTTCTTCATGAATTTTCTGTAAGGCAAATCTGCTCACAGCAACGACCCATTGACCTGGGGTCTGGTGGGCTTAGGGGAATCCCGGACGAGCCCCCAAATGTTGTGCCTGAAGTCGCGAGACCCCAGTAAGTGACCACCAGAGTCCAGAGTCAAAGCCAAATAGCAGGGGTCGCTTTATTACGAGTTCGAACCCGGACCTCTCCGCTTTATACAATGGCAGGTAAAGAGAGAGGCCTAGATTTTCTAATTTGTGGGCATAAAGTTGTTCATAATAGCCTCTAAGGATCTTTTGCATTTCTGTGCAATCAGTTATAATATTATCTTGGTCTTTTCTGAGTGTGCTTATTTGGATCTTCTCTTTATTTTTCTTTATTAATTTAACTAGGAGTGTATCGGTCTTAAATTTATTTTTTCAAAATACAACTTTTGTTTCATCTACCTTTTGTATGGATTTTTTCATCTCAATTTCATTATGTTATTCTCTAATTTTAGTTGTTTCTTTCCTTCTGCTAACTTTAGGGTTAGTCTGTTCTTTTTTTCAATTTCCTTTAGGTACAGAGTTAGATTGTGAATTTGAGATCTTCTAACTTCCCGATGAAAATGTTTAGGGCTAGAAACTTGGCTCTTAATACTGTTTTGGCTGAATCTCAGATTTTAGGAAGTTGTGTGCCTATTTTCATTAATTTCACAGAACTCTTTATATCTGCTTTAACTTCAGTGTACACCCAGGAGTTATTCAGGAGTAAGTTGTTTAATTTCCTTGTATTTGTGTAGTTTTGAGAGCTTTCTTGGGATCAATTTCTATTTTTATTGTTCTGTGGTATGAGAGTGTACTTGGTACAATTTCTTATTTTTAAAATTTATTGAGTCTTGCTTTATGATTGAGCATATGGTTGATCTTAGAATATATTCTATGCACAGATGAGAATAATGTACATTTTGTGGTTATTGGGTGGAGTGTTCTGTAGATGTCTATTAGGTCCACTTAGTCAAGTGTTGAGTTTAAGTCCAGAGTTTCTTTGTTAGATTTTTGCCTGTATTAATTTTTCTAAAACTGTCAGTGGAGTGTTTGTCTTCCCCTATTATTGTGTGCTTGTCTAAGTCTTTCTGTAGGCCAAGAAGGAGCAATTTTATGAATCTGGGTGCTTGAATGTGGGGTGTGTATATACTTAGGATAGTTAAGGCTGCTTGTTGGATTGTACCCCTTATCATTATATAGTGCCTTTCATTGTTCTACTTAATTTTTATTGGTTTAAAATCTGTTTTGGCCAGGTGTGGTGCCTATAATCCAAGTACATTGGGAGGCCAAGATAGGAGTATTGCTTGAGGCCAGGAGCTTGAAACCAGGTTGGGCAACAAAGTGAGACCCTGTCTCTACCAAAAAACAAACAACAACAAAAACAAAGAAAGAATTACCCAGGCATGGTAGCATGTGCTTGTGTGCTCAAGTACACAGGAGGCTGAAGCAGGAGAATCACTTAAGCCCAGGAGGTTCCAGCTGCAATGAGTCATGTGTGTGCCACATGACACTGCACTTAAGCCTGGGTGGCAGAGTAAGATCTTGTCTAAAAAAATTAAATAAATGAATAAAGTCTGTTTTATCTGATGTAACAATAGCAACTCCTAATCCACTAGGCATTATTCCTGGAATGCAAGGTGGTTTCAGCGTGGGCAAAACAATGAATGTGATTCATCTCATACATGGAATCAAAAACAGAAACCACTTGATCATCTCAATAGATGTGGAAAATGCTTTCAATAAATTCCAACCTCTCTTCATAACAAAAACCCTCAACAGGCTAGGCCTTGAAGGGACATATGTCAAAATAATAAGAGCCATCTGAGACAAACTCATAGCCAACATCACACTGAATGGGCAAAAGCTCAAATCATTTGCCTTGAGAACTGGAGCAAGACAAGGATGCCCATTTTCACCACTCCTATTCAACATAGTACTGAAAATCCTAGCCAGAGCAATCAGAGAAGAAAAAGAAATAAAAGGCATCCAAATAAGAAAATGAGAAGTCATACTTTCTCTTCACTGATGATATGATTCTAGACCTAGAAAATCCTAAAGATTCTGTCAAAAGTCTCCTAGACCTGGTAAAGTTTCAGGATACAAAATCAGTGTACAAAATCAGTAGCATTTTTATACACCAATAATGTCCAGGGTGAGAGTAAAATCAATAATACAATCCTACTTCAATAGTCACAAGAAATGAAATACTTAGAAACACAGCTAACCAAGGAGGTGAAAGATCTCTGCAAAGCAAACTATGAAACAATGCTGAAAGAAATGAGATGACACAAAAAAATGGAAAAACATTCCATTTTCATCAATTGGAAAAATCAATATTGCTAAAATGGTCATACTGCCCAAAGCAACTTATAGATTCAATGCTATTTTTACCAAACTACCAAAGTCATTTTAGAATAGATAAAAACTGTTTTGGAATTCACATGGAACCAAAAAACTGTGTGAATAGTCAATCCTGAGCAAAAAGAACAAAGCCAGAAGCATCATATTACCCAACTACAAACTACACTATAAAGCCACAGTAACCCAAAGAGTATGGTACAGGTACAAAAAACAGACACAATGGAACAGAATAGAAAACTCAGAAAGAAAGTTGCATACCTATAGTCATCTGATTTTTGATAAGGCCTATAAAAACAAGCAATGGGGAAAGATTCTATTCAATAAATGGTGCTGAGATAATTGACTGGCCATCTGAAGAAGATTGAATTTGGACTCCTACTTTTCACCATATACAAAAGTTAACTCAAAATGAATTTAAGCTTTAAACGTAATACCTCAAACTATAAAAATCCTGAAAGACAAACTATGAAACACCATTCTGGACATTGGCCTAGGCAATGAAATTTCAGCTGTGTTTCCCACAACAACTGCAAGAAAACCAAAAATAGACAAGTAGCACCTAATTAAACTAAAGAAGTTCTGCACAATAAAAGAAACTATCAATAGAGTAAACAGACAACTTACATAATACAAGAAGATATCTGTAAACTATGCATCTGACAAAGTTCTAATATTCAGAAACTATAGGAAACTTAAATCAACAGAAAAAAAATAACTCCATTAAAAATGAGCAAAAGACATGAACAGATACTTCTGAAGAAAAGATGTACAAGTGGCCAACAAATATTTTAAAATGCTGCACATCAACTAATCTTCAGAGAAATGTTAATCAAAACCACAAGATACCATCTCACACCAATCAGAATGGCTATTGTTGAAAAGTAAAAAAAAAAAATAACAAAGGCTGGTGAGAATGTGGAGAAAAGGGAATTGCTGATCCACTGCTGGTGGGAATATAAGTTAGTTTAGCCACTGTGGAAGGCAGTCTGGAGATTTCTCAAAAAACTTAGAACTACCATTAGACCTAGCAATTCCATTAATGGGTATATATCCAAAAAATATACCAGTTATTCTACCATGAAGACACATGCACACATATGTTCATCACATTACTATTCACAATAGCAAAGACATGGAATCAGCCTAGGTGCCCATCAATGGTGGAGTAAATAGAGAAAATATAGTACATATACCCCATGGAATAGTATGGAATCATAAAAGTGAATGAAATCATGTCCTTTGTAATAACATGGATGGACCCATAATTCTAAGTGAATGAATGCAGACACAGAAAACCAAATGTCACATGTTCTCACTGTAAGTGGGAGCTAAACATTGAGCACAGATGGACATAAATATAGGAACACTAGACAATGTGGACTACTACAGAGTGGATGGGGGTGTAGGTTCAAAAACTATGTATTAGGTACTATGCTCACTACCTGGGTGACAGGATCTGTACTCCAAACCTCAGCATCACAAAATATTCCCATTTAATAAACCTGCACACGTACCCCTGTATCTAAAATAAAATTTGAAATAAATAAAATAATGTGGAACATACTAAATATCTACACTCAAAAAATGAAATGGAACTCTTACCTTACACCATACATAAAAGTCAACACAAAATGGCTAAAAGATCTAAATATATGACCTGAGAATGCGAAACTCTTAGAAGAAAACACAGGAGAAAATCTTGATACTGACTTTGGCAATAATTTTTTTCAATATTCCATCAACAGTTCAGGCAACAAAAGCAGAAATAAACTAGTGAGACTACATCAACCTAAAAGCTTTTGCACAACAAAGGAAACAATCAACAAAATGTAAAGGGAGCTTATGAATTGGGAGAAAATATTTGCAAACCTTATATCTGTTAGGAGGTTAATATGCAAAATACATAAAAAACTCAGACAACTCCATAGCAAGAAAACAAATAACCCAATTAAAACATGAACAAATGACCCGAACAGAATTTTCTCAAAAGAAGACATACGAAAGGCCCACAGGCACATTTAAAAAAATTCTCTGCTTAATATCACTAACCATCAGGGAAATATGAATAGCATGTTAATTTATTGTTACACCGCTATAAAGAAATACTTGATTCTGGATAATTTATAAAGAAAAGAGGTTTAATCAGTTCACAATTCTGTGGGATGCACAAGCTTCTGCCCCTGGTGAGGCCTCTGGAAACTTACAATCAAAGTGGAAGACAAAAGGGAAGACATAGTGGAAGACATCTTTCATGATGGAGCAGGAGACACAGAGCAAAGGGAGAAGTGCTACACAGTTTTAAACAACCAGATCTCATTCAAACTCACTCACTATCATAAGAACAGCAAAGGGGAAGTTCACACCATGATCCAGTCACCTATAGTCAGGCCCCTCCTCTGACACTGAGGATTCGAATTTGACATGAGCTTTGAGGGGGGACACAGAGCCAAACTATATTATTCCACCCCTGGCGGCTCCCAAATCTCATGTCCTTCTCACATTTCAAAACACAATGATAGCTTCACAACAGTCCCCCAAAGAATTTACTCATTCCAGAATTAACTCAAAAGTCAGGCCTGGCGCGGTGGCTCAAGCCTGTAATCCCAGCACTTTGGGAGGCCAAGACGGACGGATCACGAGGTCAGGAGATCGAGACCATCCTGGCTAACACGGTGAAACCCCGTCTCTACTAAAAAAAATACAAAAAACTAGCCAGGCGTGATGGCGGGCGCCTGTAGTCCCAGCTACTCGGGAGGCTGAGGCAGGAGAATGGCGTAAACCTGGGAGGCAGAGCTTGCAGTGAGCGGAGATCGTGCCACTGCACTCCATCCCGGGCGACAGAGCAAGACTCCGTCTCAAAAAAAAAAAAACAAACTCAAAAGTCCAACCCAAAGTCTCATATGAGAAAAAGCAAGTCTCTTTCACCTATGCACATGTAAAATCAATAATAAGTTAGTTACTGCCAAGATACAAATGGGGATACAGGCATTGGGTAAATGCCCCCATTCTGAAAGGGAGAAATTGGTCAAAACAAAGGGCTACAGGCCCCATGCAAGTCTGAATCCTGGCAGAGGAGTCATTAAATCTTAAGCTTAAGATAATTTCATTTGACTCCATGTCTCACATCCAGGCCACACAGAGGTAAGGGGTGGGTTCCCAAGGCCTTGGGCAAACAGTATATTTTTAAAATTTAAGCATCACAAATCATTAGGGAAATACAAATTAAAACCACAATGAGAAATCACATCATACCTTTTAGATTGGTTATTATAAAAAAGATGAAAGGAAAGGGTGTGGAGACAAGGAAGCTCTTATACACTGTTGGTGGGAATGTAAATTGATATAGCCATTATGAAAAATATTATGGAGGACCTTCAAATAATTAAAGATAGAACTACCATATGACCCATTGGTCCCTCTGTTAAGCATATACCTAAAGGAATTAAAACCAGCACCTCATAGAGGTGGCCATACCCCCATCTTCATTGCAGTTATTTGCTATAGTCAAAGTACGGAAACAACTGAAGTGTCCACAGAAAAATGGATAAAGAAATTATAAAGACATTGTGGTGTACACACAGACACACACAAAGAAATTTTATTCAGCCTTAAAGGGGATATTGCCATTTGTGGAAAAATAAATGAAACGGGAGGATATTATACTAAGCAAAATAAGTCAAACACAAAGAAAAATACTGCAAGATCTTACTTATATGTGGAATTAAAAAAAATAGGGAGAATAAATGAAAACAGAGAGCAGAATGATGGTTACCGGGTATATTAGTCTGCTTTCCTGCTACTGATAAAGAGGTACCCCAGACTGAGCAATTTACAAAACAAAGAGGTTTAATTGGACTTATAGTTCCACTGTGAGGCTGGGGAAGCCTCACAATTATGGTGGAAGGCAATAAGGAGCAAGTCCTGTCTTATGTGGATGGCAGCAGGCAAAGAGAGAATGGGGAAGATGCAAAAGCAGAAACCCCTGATAAAACCATCAGATCTCGTGAGACTTATTCACTACCATGAGAACAGTATGAGGGAAACTGCCCCCATGATTCAATTAGCTGCCACTGGATCCCTCCCACGACACGTGGGAATTATGGGAGTACAATTCAAGATGGGATTTGGGATGGGAACACAGAGCCAAACCATATCATCATGCGTGGAAATGGGAAGAAATGAGGAGAAGTAGGTTGAAGGGTACACATCTGCAGTAAGGTAGGATGAATAAGTTTAGCAATATAATGTAAAGCCTGAGAACTATAGTTCATAATATTATATTGTATAGTGAAATTTTGCTGAAAGAATATCTTTGAGGTCTCTTACCACATACACACACACACACAAACACACACAGACACACACGGTAACTATGGAAGATGATGAATTTATAGTAATCGTTTCACTGTGTATATGTATATATCAAAATCTCATACTGTAAACCGCAAATATGTTCAATAAACATAAATGTTAAAACAAGTAAAAGCATCTAAATTAGTAGGCTTTGAGCAAAACAGATTACTCCATGTTGTAGGTAGGCTTCGTCCAATCAGTCGAAGTCTTTAATAGAAAAAGTCTAGGCTTGCTGGTAGAAGTAAGAATTCCTACCGCAGACTGCCTTTGGACTGGCCCTGCCATTTTTCCCTTCCAGCTGCCACAATCTGGTGAGTTCTGACTAATGCAGGCCAACTTTTCCTCCATGGAGAGAAAGAATAAACACACATACAGACACGGGAATGTGCACATGTATACATGTGAAAGCAGTTTATAAACTTAAACTTAATCAAGATACATACATAATGCTCTAGAATTTCACCCACTTCCATCTAAACACGTCACAAACATTTTCTATGTCATCATGTTAGTAAATCATTTTGGAATCATCATTTTGGCTTCCATTTTTTTAATTTTAAAAAATTATTGCTTTATTTTTAATTATGATGGGTACCTAAGACCAGTATATATTTATAGGGTACATGGGACGTTTTGATGTAGGCAAACAATGGGTAATGATCAAATCAGGGTAAATGGAGTATTGATCACTTCATTTATCGTTTATTTGTTTTAGGAACATTCCAATTTCACTCTACTAGGTAATTATAAAATATGCCATAGATTATTGTTAACTATAGTCACCCTTCTGTGCTATCAAATTCTCGTTCTTATTCACCCTGACTTTGTTTCTGCACCTATTGACCCTCCTCACTTTACTCTTTCCCAAACTCTAGTAACTATCCTACTCTATTTCCATGTGATCAATTTTTAAAATTTTCACCTCCCACATTTAAGTGAAAGCATGTGATAGTTGTTTTTGTTTTTCGTTTTTTCTTTGAGATGGAATTTCGCTCTTGTCACCCAGGCTGGAGTGCAATGGCGTGATCTTGGCTCACTGCAACTTCCACCTCCCAGGTTCAAGTGATTCTCCTGCCTCTGCCTCCTCAGTAGCTGGAATTACAGACACCCACCATCACGCCCAGCTAATTGTTTGTATTTTTAGTAGAGATGGGGGTTTCAACATGTTGGCCAGGCTGGTCTCAAACTCCTTACCTCAAGTCATCTCACACCTTGGCTTCCCAAAGTGCTTGGATTCCAGGCATGAGCCACCGTGCCCGGCCGATATTTGTGTTTCTGTGCCTGGTTTGTTTCAGTTAACATAATGTCCTCCAGTTCCATCTATGCTGTTGCCAATGAATCATCACTTTTAATAGCTATATATTAATTTACGAGAATTTATGAGTAAAATTTGCCACATTTACTTAACTCATATCATGTTGCCAGACACTTAATTTGCTTCTGATACCAATGACCATTCTTGTGAATACACATATGCAAGTACTTTTTCCACATTAGGATTATATCCAAATATTTGGATATATTTCCACATTTGAATTATGTCCAAATATAGGTAGATAAATTCTCAGAGGTAGAATGACTGCTCTCGAGACCACTGGGCTTAGGATTCACATTGCCAAATTGATTTTCCAAAGAAGAATACCAATGTACACTTCGGCCATCAAAACATTAACGTTTGTTTCTCTGAGTTCTTGCCAGTACTAGTATCATAATTTTAACTGTTTTGTTTGTTTTTATCTTGGTTTCTTTGAAATGTAGCAATTGAAACACTACCTTAGTCTAGTATACATTTATTTCATTACTCATGGTTGGTAGAGATATAATTTTTCTGGGTTGTTGCTAGTCTGTTGCACTTACTCTTTTGTAGTTTGTTCATAATATTTACTCATTTGTCTGTTAGTGCCTTATTGATTTATATGAGCCATCTGGACATTAAAGATATCATCCCCTTTCTCGCTATATTTCACTCAAATATTTTCCCTTCTCTTTATTTTGCCTTTCCAGTTCAGTTTCCTTTGCTCTTGGTATTCCCATTGCTTGAAATGTTCTTGCACCAGATGTCTGTGTGATTAGCTGCTTAACCTCTTCAGGACCTTATTCAAATATCACCTTCTCACAGAGGTCCCCCTTGGCCAGACTGTACAAAACACAAGCAACTTCTCCCCAAACCAACGATCTCTTTCCTCTCTTTTTCTCTCCTTAATATTCATCACTGTGTAACTACATATACCTTTAATTATAACTGTAGCTATATATGTGTGTGTTTGTATGTACATAGACTTTTTTAACCAATTTGTTGTAAAAGGGGGCCAATTTTCTGCCCCTTTTTGTGACACCCCACCAGAGTGATATAGCAGAATATTATCATTCAATACTAATTGGAGCTGATTCTCTTTATATTTTCAGTTCCACTCTCTTCCGTTTTAAAATGGATGCCAGAGTGTTTTGTATTTCTTGCCTCAAGGATATTTGCCCTGCAGAAAGCAGACATAGCCTGAAGTCAAATAGCTTTTCAACGCTTTTTATAAAAGATTAAACCCAATGAGAAGATAATAGCAGTGAGAGGGGAAACGTTTAATGCTCGACCTCCTCTCTCAACTGAGACAAAGAGATGGGAAGTCCATCTGACTGAGCCGACCCGTTGTCCATTGTCGGCTCATTGGCAGAACCCCAAGGAATCAGGCGTCTGTTAGAGGAGATGGAATGAGGTGCTGTGTAGTCAAGGCAGGACTCTGACCACTGACAGCCAACCCCTGAGAGGGACTACTTCATCTAAGTGTGTCAGGCTTGACTGGGGACATGAAGGAAATATTTGAATGGGATAATAAACTAAGGCTCTTGTTGATCATCTCCAAATAAAAAAAAATGTTTTACCAGTTAACTGTAATAGGCTTATTATTGTTATTTTAAACTGAATTAATAAATACATATTTAATTTTTTCAACGGTAAACGATAAAGGCAAATACCAATAAATAGATATAACAAACAGATACAAGATCTCATTGGGGTTCTCATTATTTTTAAGAGTATGTAAAGGGATTCTAAGACAAAAAAAATGAGAATCATTGTTTTTCATGCTCTGATTAAAAGCTTGAAATGTTTAGGTTGGTAAGAAACACAGTAATTGGCCAGGCATGGTGGCTCATGCCTATAATCCCAGCACTTTAGGAGGCTAAGGTGGGCAGATCACTTGAGCCTGGGAGCACTAGACTAGCCTAGGCAAAATAATGAGACCTCATCTCTACAAAATATACAAAAATTAGCTGGTGTGGTGGTGCATGCCTATAGTCCCAGCTACTTAGGAGACTGAGGTGGCCTGGGCCTGGGAGGTTATATATTTACTTTTATTTTCCTATTCTAGATCAGTAATTTCTAGCATTCCAATCAGAAATTACATATGTCCACCATATGGATAAAGAAAATGAGACACACAAAAAAGATGACCTTTCCAGTGCTAGCTAGTCATACCAATTATCTGATGCCACTTTTATGATTTGCTTAGTGCATTGGGCCCCAATTTGATCGGAGGGTGTGCTGGGTGACTACTAAGGTAGGATATGTACTCATGTGAAATCTAAATCTGATGCATTATCATGGTCTTATCAAAACATTGGGAGGTGGAGGGAGGGAAGGTGCCCAGGTGAATTCTCACTTATACATTTCTAGTAGTTTAGAATGCAATAATGCCTAGGACATGAGTTTCCCTTTACTCATCCAACCCCGTTGTCTTGCCCCTAACATTTACTCAACACCTATTTTTGGCTGGGAAACTAAAGTTAAAAAAGGGAAGAGATTGGTGTCTTTGGGAAAAGCCCATTTGTAATTCTAGCGGCCCTGGACTAGTTTTTAGGTAGGCGATATCAAATGGACAACGTCTTCACTAATTCATAAGAGTAAGTCATTTGAAAATTATATTTCTAAACACTACTATTTCTTTAACATCTCACTTAATATTGGCAGAAAGGAGGAAGGAGGGAGAAAATTACCATAGCATAAAATAATTTCCAAGTTCCTGAGTTCTTACCGATTTAAAAATAGTGATTCAAGTAAACTCATTCTAATTGTTATATAAAAAGAAATATTCTAATAAAATTATATGTCTTCAAATGTCAATATTTTCAGAGAAGAGATGTCTCTGAAAAAAAAGAAGCACCATTGCTGGAACAAATGAGCAAAAACATATCAAATGTGAAATTCCTTATCTTGGAAGAGTACAAGTTTATGCAGGTCTTGACACACTCGTCCCCATTTCAAATATTATTCCATAATATCTTCTATCCAATTATATATAACTCATAATTATGTAAACTTGTCTTCTGAAAAAGAAACATTGAAAGCTATTTTAACTGTTGCTTTGCCAATATTATGCTGCACATTTTAGTCAAATATAAGTAAATTCACTAGACAGGTAATTAGTCTTTATTTTTAATATTTGGAGTAGGTAAATTGTCAATCAGTTCTCTGCCTAAACTATAGTGTGTGGAGACATCTATGTTCTACTGTTGGCTCAGGAGAGAGGAAAAGCAAAGAGTGGATTGATTTCTGAAGAAACAAATCAAATAAAACAGAAAGCATGCACTGGTAAATTCTTCCCTTCCATTCTTCTGAAGCCTGGGGAAAATAATACAGACAGTAACAATATAATTGCTACCTTCTAATGTTTTTCCTGTTCTAGGAATGGTTAGTGGCTGCAGAAATGTGAATTCACCCATCTATTCTTCACCACTGCGGCAACGGAGGAATTATTGCTTCCTTTGTACATTTGTGGAAAATGAAGTTCGGTGAGGTCAAGATACCTATCTGAAGTCACACAGCTAATATGATTCAGAGCTAGCCTTTATAC
The DNA here is from genome assembly GCF_001698545.2 of Rhinopithecus bieti. NCBI lineage: Eukaryota > Metazoa > Chordata > Mammalia > Primates > Cercopithecidae > Rhinopithecus > Rhinopithecus bieti. The sequence continues at coordinate 1,028,411 of NW_016809276.1, read as the reverse complement.
ACAGAAGCATATTAAATGTCATGCCCAATAGGAGGTATGTTGTTTTTACTTTGGAACTGAAGATTTGAGCGCTCTGCAAGCTGAACGTTAAGCCAGCATTGTCTCTATGAACCTGGGAAAGATGGCCAGGTGCTCACTATTAGTTTCTTAAAGTGGCAAAGAACAAGAAAGTCATACTTAAGTCATCAGGAATGAAGAAAGTACTTTGAGGATAGTAGCCTCTCATCATGGAGAATGATTAGATAAGTAAATTTCCAAGATAAAAATTCAATTCTTACACCCAAGCTGCAGATCCAGACGTTGACTCCTCCTTGCTGCCCCATCTTTTTAATCCCATGAAGAGGGCGAAATATTAAACTTCTCTATGAAACATAATAAAAATAGCTGCAAAATGGTTTCTTTTATATTTGATTTCCAAAATTCATAGTGTAGAAGGATGTAAATCCCAGCAGAAAAATTAACAATTTTGATCCTTGTGCCATTTTGGACTTGGAACGGTCTAAGCATTCAGAGATATGATTAAATCCTCTCATCAAACTATGTGGTGAATGGTTGCTCAAAGTAATAACCTGATCACATGGAGGCTGGGGAGCTTCCATCCCTTTCCAAGTTCTCACTGTCAATGGCTTAGCTAAGTTATTGATTGTGAGGGATAAGTCCTTGCTGTTGGCGTCTTTATCCTAAGTTTAAAGTGTACATCTCCTGACCCAAAGTGGGAGAAATGAGATTTTCTCCCATCCAGCTTTGACATCATTTCCTGTGTAGCTTGGGAAAGATGTTTAACCTCTCTGGTCCACAATTTTCTTCAGTGTAATGAAGGGATTGTCGTGTATACTTTGTCTTCTCATAGAAACAGGATGTGTTATACATGTTTAGTACATGACTTCCATACAGTATGAGCTCAAGAAAGCCTCGCTAATTAAAGAGAAGAATGATTGAACTAGTTAATATTCCCTTCCTATTTTTCAAAGCATTTGACGTACAAGGATAAGGTTTATGCTTACTAATTATCCTTATTAATAAAACTAAACTTAGCCTTACTCTTCACACCAGAGGGATTTTACCATTAAAATATCCTTTTAAATTTGAGAGAGAACAGTGAAAACCCAATTAGAAAAATGCTGTCACTCCTGAGGCTTCAGCTCCCATTTGATGACTCTTACATTCCATGCCCAGGCCCTACTTCTCCAATGAGTGAACTGAAAGTCCATACTTCTGGTGACTTACTTGAAAGTCCATCCAGTTGTCTCACACAAACACCTCCCATTTACAATCCCAACCCAAGCTCAATTCATTTTCCCCAAACCCATTTCTTTTCAATTTACCAATCCTAGGTACTAAGATCACAGTTGACATAATTTTTTAGATAAGGATGCTTAAAATCACACTGGCAACCTCGAATCAGTCATCAAATCCTGATAAATCTGCCTCATCAGTGTGTTTGCTTTCATTCAACAGATATTTATTGTGTACCTGTTATGTTTCAGGCACAATGTAAAGAACTGGATATACAATGGTAAACAAGAAAGCAAGATTCCCTGCCCTCATGGAGCTTACATTCTGGTAGGGCAGTCAGACCCACCCAACCACACACATACACAAAGCCAAAAAGCAAAATAAGTTTAAAGAGTTGTCATCGGTACAAAAAAAAAAAAAAATGGTGACCTGCTTTCCATGGAAAAGGACACATGTTTTGTTTGTATGAGGAACTGAAAGATAGCCAGTCTGGCTGGAGCATCGTGCACTGAAAGGAGGATGGAGCTGAATGACACTGGAGAGGTTCACAGGGCCCTGTTCATGTAAAGCAACAAAGTAAAGGCATCAGAATTCATTTTAAGTCTTTGGGAAGCCAGTGAAGAGGTTTAGGTTATGAAGTCATGTGATCTAGGTTGTGTGTTAAAAGTATCCCTCTGGCTTTTTTGTGGAGAAGAGGTTAGGAAGCAGAGGATCAGCCAAGAGGTGGTGTCAGTCTTCCAGGTCAGAGATGACCGTGGCCCAGACCAGGCTGACGGCAGTACAGGAGCAGAGAAGTCTTTCCTCTTTTCCATCTCCAAATTACTGGATTATTTCAGGCCCTTATTCTACCTCAGTTTGACCTTTGCAAAAGCCCTCCTGGGGCACACCTCTGGGTTTACATGCTCCTAATCTGTTCTCCACACTGCCTGCCAAATAAATTTTGCCCCTCTTCTGCTCAGAGACTCCAACTGCCCAACCTGCATTCACCTCTGTTGTCTTATAAAGCTTCTCAAAAAGAGGTGAAGGATATGTCACAATGACCCAGGAGTAGTTTCAAGTACTCCTGACCTGGTTCCGCCTGACATACAGAGCCATGATCTCTATACTTTTAACCAGTTCTCCAAGAGGTGTAAAGAAACTACTCTTTTATCTTCCCTGTCACCCCCAGAAACCCAGGCCTAAAAAAGATAACTTAGCTAAACCCAAGATCTGTCCAGAATTTCCACAGCTGGCCTAATCTCCATTCACACTCTACAGCTCACCGTGTCCTTCCTGTTATACCTTTTATGTTCTTCCTTCAACTTGGAAGGAGATAAAATATCTTCTTGCATTGTCTAGGAGGGCAAATAGGTAAATAGGTGACTATAAGACAACAAGGTGGATACTTTGGTATAGGGTTGAATTATCAAAAGATGTCAGGAAAGGTAGTAAGATTCATTCTGAATCCTCAAGTAACTGGAGAAAGGTTTATAAAATAAGATTTTGATGAATTAGTGAATGAATCAATCAATGAATGATGAATAGAAACAATACCCATTACTTGAGGAAAAGAACAGAAGCATGTTCCTTCTTTTAGCTGCATAGATGGTATAAAACAGTGATTACTTTAGAAATAAGGAAAGACCATTTAAATTAAGACTTCTTTTAAGGCAATGTGCTCTAAATGAAAAAGGACTCCACTAGTTGGGAAAGACATTTTATTTCCAAGTTTCTAAGAGTGTTCTACAAACAATAGAGGCTTAAAGAAAAAATAAAAGATAAAAGAAAAAAAAAAGAAAACAAGTATTCTTAACTACTGAAAAGTAAACAGCCTTTTTAAAAAAGACTTCAACATAAAAATGTGAAAATGTCGTTGTCATCTCTAATCCAAATACATTCCTAGAGAAAAGGATCATCCATGGTGACAGGGTTACTTACAGCTGTATACTTATTTAAATGCTATTCATATTCCTTTTGAGTTATTTCTTCATTGCAAATTCAATTGGAGATCTGTGCAAATCTAGCAAAATATTCTTTGGATTACAAAAACTATATAAAAAATGAACACAACCTGCAATTATGGAAGTATTGAGAATGCGTAATTCTTCACTGAGATGAAAGATGCTAAAGTGACATTGTCCACAGAATGTATTCCATTGAAGTGTTCAGCCCAATTTGATTTCAATGCAAAGTAAAATGGAAGTGAGCACTTCATAAAAAACATTTCTTTGTATGCGTGTTGACTAAATCATAAAAAATAGTATGTAACATGATACCAAGAAATGCTTGAAACAAACTTTCACAATAAAGTCAGGAAAAAACTGTAAAATTGTCTGCAATCCAAGAAAAGCACGTGCCCTGTGTGTAGGGGGAAAGAGGGAAAGCACTTGCAGTGTGACTTTGTATGGTCTTTCCCCAAGTATTGCTACGTTTCGACCTTTGGCCCAACTGAACAGGTGAAATGCCCTTCACATAAGTTTCAATCCCCAGTAAACTAGCTGGGATGCAGGGGACTGTAGACACACTCCCGGACCAAATGGCATTGACCCTCAGAATCCAAAATGGTCCCTGCCCTCATTCTGAGCTTACGGCCCCAAGCATATTCTAAACAAAGGTTTTTGAAATGAATTGCCCTTTCTCATTAAAACGTAAAATGCCACATCATTTTACAGTTAGTTAAAATTATAGGAGGAAAAATAAGCAGTTTCAACTGTCGGAGTCTTATAATAGCCTGGTAAGTTCAACATAAGAAAAAATAGAATAACATTAGAGTCTGGGGCAAATTTGTATTTTGAGTCTAGTCTCCCAGTCCCCCAATGCTCAGTGTGGGGCACAGAATATATACCTGGAACATTAGAGTTCTGATAGCTCCATTCCCTCATGGATTCATCTCTCATAACCATCAAATTACTGATATACAAGATAAATGCATATTATATAACACATATTGCAAAGTCATAGACTGACCTAGTTCTTTCACATCCTTCTTTTTTAGAAGATGTATGTGAAGAGAAGCCGGGAGGTTAACACCAAGAATGTACAAAAAAGCTTTACATGATGTTACAGAATCTTGTCTGAAAAAACATTTGTAAAACATATTTGATTTTAAATAAACAATAAAAGCATCAGACAGACTACAACAGATCATAAATAGGGTTATTAAAAGATCACAATTAAATTAGAAATATAAATGGATCATTAGAAATACTTAACGTTTTTTTCAATGTTAAGAATCAAACCCAGAATTAAAAAAGAATCTTTTTTTTTTATTTCAAAGGTTGCTTCTTATATTGAAGCTCATATTAAAGCAACAGTACAATGTTCATAAAATATAAGTGTGATGCCGTAACATTTTCTTACATGTCAGAATACTGATATTTGTATGTATACTAAAATAAGAACTTTAAAATTGTACAAATAGATACATTAAAAATGACATAGAAATAGGGCGTCTCTCACTGAAACAAGACAGTTATATCTGGCACGTATTAGTTTAAGATGAAAGTAGAAGCAAAAAGATTTACAAGAATCAGCAGTAACAAGATTGATGCTCAAGAGACATAATTGTACATTGTATTGTACATACATTGTATGGGTTTAAGCTGGCTGAATATTATATATTTCAAGTTTAAAAATGCACTACATATAGAGTGTCCAGAGTTTAAGGCGAAATTACAGCTCAGAACCGTTGTCCTTTCTAATTTTGTGGAAGCTTCTTTGACAACTTAAAAAAGAAGAAAGACTTGGATGTCCATAACACATAAACAATTTCCCTTCGTTGTCAGGTCAGCGCTAGACTTCTCCTTCACTTAAATATTTTGTATGCCAAGTGTTTTTTTTTTTCTAGCGAAGTTGATAAACAACTTCAATATTTGCCTTTTTGTGAGAAAAGGTATTTCACAGTATTTACCACTTTGATGTCCTCGCAGTTTTATTAAATGTATCCTCTCTGTAAAACTTTGCCTGCTTTAAATGAGCCTTTCCTTGATTTAAAAAAATACCTGTTTACACATCTTCTAGATTCTTGAGAACGCCAGACACAGTTCTTAAGGCCAAATTTGTATCGTTATTGTTAAGAATCGTCATCAAAAGTGTCTTTGGAACCATACAAGTCTGCTAGTTTCTTAAAACGAGGTCCCCAGTTCTGTAGATAATCATAGTCCAAGTCTGAATCTGTGGTGGCCGACTCTAGGGAGCTCAGGGACCCGGCCACTGAGCCCCTGCCTTCATAACCGTAGATTTGAATGGAGTCATAAGGAGGAGCTGTGGGGTCATTGTCTGCCTCCTGTATTCTCGTGTTGATGAAGTCATCGACATCCACGCTGTTGGGCGCTGGCCGGAGCCCAGGTCTAGGCATGTACTGATACTCAGGTTTGATGTCTTTGCGGGGGATAAATCCATTGATACCATCAGGATTCTGGAGGGTGGCAATATCAAAGGCTTCTGTGTCTTCTTCCCCACCCCCTTCATCATCATAAGTAATGATGTTCTCACGGACATCTTCTTCCTCAAAGACAATGAGTGGTTCTTTCTTTTGCCTTCTCAGGGTCACGAACAATACTACAATGACTGGAGGGAAAGGAAAAGAAAGTAAGCATTCCTTAAGTTCAGTATTCCTGGGTTCTTCTACCAGAGGAACTCTGATTACTATACACCATGAGGTACAAATGCTCACAACTGGAAACGGTATAGGAAATGAGAGCTTTGCCTGGAATTCCCAGGGATGTGTAAAATTGACCTCTGCCTGGCTCTTCCTCTACAGATGCTGTCGTGAAAACATTACGTCCAACAACTTGGAAGGTTGGGACAACTTTGAACTTTTAATAAACGAATCCAGATACAATTTAGAAGTCACCTTCCTAAGAACTAGGCCGATTCTAAACATGTTGGTCTGTAGTCTCTTAGAAGTGGCTAATGCCAATTTCTCTTTGCAAAGGAAGGTAGCTGTTTTTCCAAGGTTTAAAAATGAGGACATGCAGAGCCCTCAGGGCCTACCATCTTATAGGGGGTGATGGCTAGCTCCTGCCAATGTCTGAGAAAGAGCATTGGTCCTATACTAACTTAATGGGAAATCTTATCGTAAGTCTGGCTGGACTCTCTGTAGCCACCCCATAGAGGAAAGGAAGTTTATAAAGACCCCCAGAAGACAAAATCTTCTGTTTATTTTAACGTAGGAAAATAGCATCAGCTGGAACCCAGATAAAGCAATCTCTTGTCTTCCCTGGGAGAGGAGGTTCCTTTAAGCTTGGGCAACCTATGAAGGGTGATCAGAGTCATTTATAAGGAAAGTTCAGGCCCAGTTTAATTCTTCATTGATTCCCTCTGTTCCCCAAGAGACTTCTACAGTGTTCCATTAGAGGGCTCTCCCACACACTCAGCAAGGCTGAAGAAAATACTTGTGGCTGAATTTGGCACTCCAACTGAGCACCCCTCTGGCTCCACCATTGCTCTGAGAAGCAGGGATGGGAGATTGTATTTGCCCTGGTCTTCATGTGGCTCCCAAAGCTCTGTGCCTTGTTCTTGTGGGCACTTTCACGAGCACAGACCACTCCTTTTCACTTTTTCTGTTTGGCAGACTCTTTTTTCTTTCATTATGGATACATTTCCTGGGCTCCCATCCTGACACCAGACAGGACTAGTGGCACCTTTTTCATGCACCAGCCTGGCCCTGTTCTTACCCTCATTATAATATTTATCACATGGTTTACACATCTGTCTCCACTTCTATTAACTTTTTAGGGCTTTTGTATTTTACTTCCTCTGTTTGAAATATTCATCTATCCAAGCCTCTGTCCCCAGCTGGACAACTCTCAGCAGCCAACCTGTATGTCACATCCTCCAGGAGGATTTCTTTGACCTTCCCAGGCAATGTTAGGTGCCCTTTTTTTTTTTTTTTTTTTTTTTTGAGATGGAGTTTTGCTCTTGTTGCCCAGGCTGGAGTGCGATGGCGCTATCTTGGCTCACTGCAACCTCCGCCTCCCGAGTTCAAGTGATTCTCCTGCCTCAGCCTCCCAAGTAGCTGGGATTACAGGCATGCACCAACACACCCAGATAATTTTGTATTTTTAGTAGAGACAGGGTTTCTCCATGTTGGTCAGGCTGGTCTTGAACTCCTGACCTCAGGTGATCGGCCCGCCTTCACCTCCCAAAGTGCTGGGATTACAGGCGTGAGCTACCGAGCCTGACCCATGTCAGGTGCTTTCTACTCTGTGCCCCAACCATCTTGTGTTCATGTTCCTATTATAGCACCCACCATGTCCCTCAGTTTATCTCTTCATGCATACTTTCCTTGATATTCTGTGAACCTGTCGAGCACACAGATCTCATAGACTTCTTCTCTTTATCCCTCAGGACCTAACATAGGGCCTGTTGCCCAGAGAATACCCAATAACTATTTGCTGAACTGAACTCACTGGCTCTTTCCTATGGAGTAAAGAGTTTATCTCTTCATGCATACTTTCCTTGACATACTGTGAATCTTTTGAGGACAGAGATCACACAGGCTTCTTCTTTTTATCTCTCAGGACCTAACATAGGGTCTGTTGCCCAGATAATACCCAGTATAACTATTTGCTGAACTGAATGTACTGCCTCTTTCCTATGGAGTAAAGTTCCATGAATTCATTCGAGGTAGGACCAAGCACCATGGGAGAAGTGTAGGTTTGGTGTCAGATATGCATAGGTTTGAATCCTGATTTGGTCAGTCACTAGTTCTGAGACTTTGGAACAAAATGATCTTCCTGAGGCCCAGAAATGGTAAATGTTATGAGGACCAGCACATGGCTTTTCTACAGAATAAGCCACAGATGAGACAGAAGTGCAGAAGAGGGGCACCTAAGCAGGGGCAGGTGCAGGAAAAGCTTCCAAGGGGTATCCATGAGCTGAGGTGTTAGAATAGATGTTATAAATGTAATTAGTGGAGGGGTTAGAGTCCTGCTTCTTCCTTCTTCCAGTTCCCGAGTCCTTCCTATGCTATCTTTTGCTCCTCCTTATGCACCTAATGTCCCTAAGCCGTCTCCTTTATCTTGTGAGACAAAACCATTGCTAATACACCAGGTTTCTGCCCAAATTCCTCTTATGCCAAACCTTCTCTGATGTCCCTGAAGCCCCCTAGTGGCTCCTGCTATACAGCCCTGTGATGGCCCGGCAAAATGCTCATGACTTTCCCTGTTCTCCGCAGGAACTCAACTGTCTGCTCCCCCCAATATTCCGTCAAATGCACCAGGCAGACAACCCCCATCTCATCCTCGCAACCACCACTCCGCCCCACTACTCCACTTCTTGTCTTAAACCGTGTCGACAGTCATAACAGGGTCCTGGTTACCAGCCTGTATTTGAGAAGTGTGTGTTTCAAGGAGGGGTATCCGCTTGCCAGGCCCTTCCTGCAGGGGACCAGGAAGCGCCCTTACCCAGGAGAATGACGATGCAGGCGAGGATAGCGATCAGCGCGCCTGTGCTGAGGCCCGCGTTCAGAATGTAGGCCTCCGCGTTGCAGGAGAGCAGTGCCCCATTCACGTCGCACCCGCAGACTTTGATGGTGAGGGTGTTGGTGCTACTCATGGGCGGGATGCCGCCATCGCTGATCACTATGGGCAGGAGGTACAAGTCCTGCTTCTGCCGACTGAACCCTCCACGCCGGGCGTACACGCCTGCTGTGTTATCTGCAGAAAGAGGGGAGACAGGCCGTGCGCCCGGTCAAGACCATTGGGATCACAGTGGCTCTCTGTTCGGCAGATCTGAGGGCACTCTCTTATCATAAAGGTTAACCACCAGAATTGTTCTTACTTGTTCTTTCATCTAAGTACCTGCAGAAGCCACCGCCATTTGGCATGATACGATCACGAAACAAGCTATCTGCATTTTGCAATACATTTCAGAAACAGGCTCTTTTGGATTTGGTAGGGAATTTCCACTGAAGAACGGGCAAGAGCCAAACAGAAAATGGTGTGGCAGACTTGCCAGTGAAGGGATTTCCCCCAACACCCTCAGCCACCCGGTTAAACACGTCATTCCTCCTGCTTAGAATGATTTGAAGTTTGTTGCTCACATGACTCAGCGCACTTCTGCCTGCATGGTGGATGATCAGATATTATTTCCCTAACCTAGACTTCACTTTGCCTTCCAGGCTCACACCCTCCCTTTTCCCACAGAAAATGGTGTGGCAGGCTTGCCTTTGAAGGGAACTGCCTTCGGTGGCAAGCCTGCCGCACCATTTTCTGCTGGGTTATTGTTCCTTCTTGAAATTCCACAAGAAAGCATGAGCTTCAGCAATCTATTCTATGTTAGCACAGGAAATATTAATAATTAATTATTCAAGTGTGTGTGAGGAAACAAATGTTTTCTCATGTGCAAACGTCCTACTTCATGACAAGCGTTTAGCCGATTTTTGTTTGCATATATTTTTTAAAAAGAAATTCCAAGTCCACCTTCAACATTACGCAAACTAGGAATCCCCTCATTAGTCATGAAAATATACGTGCTTTAAAGAGAGGAACTACTTTATAACCCTTGCAGGAGATTGATGGTTTCTTTAAAACCCCAACACCATCAACCACCCAATTAAACATGTGACTCCTACTGCTTAGAGTGATTTGAAGTTTGTTGCTCACATAACACAGCACACCTCTGCCTGCATGATGGACTATCAAATGTTATTTCCCTAATCTAGACCTTACCTTGCTTCCCAGGCTCACCTCCTATGTTTTTCCACATGGACCAGCTGAGCCTGGCATCAATAATTCAATTCTGTCCCCCAAGAATGCCACACTCTTCTGTGCGCCTGGTCTTTTTATCCACTGCTCTCTTGCCCAAAATAACTGTTCCTTTTATCATAACAGTTGTATTTCTCAGGCCTCAAAATAGAATTCAAAAGTCATCTCTTCAGGGAGGGCATCCAAGACCTCTCCCATCATCTCTTGTGTGACCCACCACACTGTATATTCTTACAGAAATACAAACCTACTCTTCTGTCATGATTTGTTGACGTAACTACTTTGACCTCTGTGAGACTGCGAACTTCTTGAGAATAGGGGATTTTTATCTGATTCATCTCAGTCTCTGCAGGGCCAGAAACACAGCAGACATTCAATAAATATTTGTTGAACAAATGGCATAACTGTGTTCTGGGAAGGATTTAACCAAAATTCCAGATGTTGGCTTTTCTGTATTTCCCAATCTTTCATAGCCTTTGCCCCTAAAATACTTCCCCATCATGTTTTCTCCACCAGTTGCAACTATTTTTCTAAGATGTATTTTCTAGTGGGAAAGCATTGGTATTATAAAACAGTAGAAAATTTTAATATGTTCCATCAAATTACACATACATGCATACATACACACACATACAATGAACTTCTGGTATGGTCTGCCTCTGTTTGTGGGTTAAGAATCAGGATTTACAGCAACATGAATGTTATGACTAGCATCACGGCCCAATAGCTGGTAGGCTTTAAATAGGTTGACAGGATTTTGAATTAGCTCCTGTAGTAGGGGAAAAAAATCTCAGACTTTCAAAATTATTTAATATATTTTAGGTTAAAGAAAATGTATAATCTTCCCTTGGTATTTGCAGGGGATTGGTTCTAGGACCCTCCCCTGAATACCAAAATCCAGGGATGCTCAAATCCCTTATATACAATGGCATAGTATTTGCATATAACCTACAGAGATTCTCCTATATGTGTTAAATGATCTCTAGATTACTTACAATACCTAATACCATGTAAAAGCCATGTAAATAGTTATGATACTGCAGTTTCAAATTTTGTATTATTTTTCATTGTTATATTACAATTTTTTGTTGTTTTCTGTTTTTCTCCCCAAACATATTTGATGTTTGGTTGATACATTGGTTGATATATTGATGTATGGTTGGCTGAATCCACAAATGTGCAACCCATGAATATGGAAGGCCTACTACAATTTATTTTCTGTTAGATTATTTCTATTAGAATATATATATGTGTGTGTGTGTGTGTGTGTGTGTGTGTGTGTGTGTGTGTGTGTGTATGTCAGATTCGTTCTTATTTACGGATGAGCAGAAATTTTGAGTATTGCAGATGGTGAGGTTTTGTACTCTCTGGCTCTAGTAGACCTTATATGACCAATTCTCTGTCCTTCACTGCCAACATTTTGTCCAAAACAATGCAGAACAGCCAGCCCTCAATTCTGTATTTTCTGAATTTTGTATGACTGGCATACATATCTCTTATCACTGGGGAAAATTATACAAAAATTGTATATAATATGAAGTAGGATGAAAAAAATAAAAGTAAGCTATTCAAATAAAATGATAAGTGAAAATGCAGTTACCTGACTGTTCTTTTCTCCTCTAGGCTGTACATACCATTGTTCCACACTTAGCAATTATAATAAAAATTACGTATCTATAATAAATTAATACAAAATATATTTTCTCTTCTCGTATATGTTTTCATAGTTAAATTAGACTCTCACAAATTGACAGTTACAATATCTACTCCATTTCAATGATCTGAAATGTCCATGTCATCATGAATAAAAATGAATGTTGAAAATTTAACTGAATTTCTAGGTCAAAGATAACTCTTTGATATGGGTAACATGCCCAGCAGATGACTTGCTTGGTTTATATATTTGGTCCTACTGTTTTACCCATAGTGTCATGGCTGGAAAGTATGTGAAGAGAATATTTTTGTTTTTATAAACTTGTGGAAGTCATAATTTAAAATCTATTCTTCAATGTGCCATCCATGCACTTCCAGATCACAGCAGGTTGGGTTACTGAGGAAGGTAATTGAAACTCAAACACCAATGGAAAACATGGATCTGGGCATGACATTGGCACGTGAATTCAAGATGTTTCATATTCTGAACAACTAAGTCCTCTCCAACACACAGAAACTACTACCTAAAAGCTCATCAAAGTACCCAGCTGACCAAACCATTTACAATCTCTTGGTGATAGATCAATAGAATCATGAGAACTTTTCAAATCTCTTCTATTAAAACATGCTTTATATATGGATTTTAAGATGAGTTCAAGAAGTGGGAAAGAAATGGACTAAGGCTTTCTTTGTGGGAAAATACTAATTATCTGCTTTCAATTGGGTAATTTTTCCCATCTAGAGCCCCTTTTGTTCATCTTTAAAATTAGGAGATGGATGATAGCAAGTATGCTTCATGGGGTTGTTATGCAACTAAATAACATGATAGAAATCAGTGTTTATCCTCTGTGCTGTGCTTCCAGAAGCCTCAGGGAATTCTTCTAACAGAAAACTGAACACACATTACTGAGATCCTCCAGGGCTGGTGAGTTGGTAAAGGTGAACACGGTTGGTAGGAGACGTGTCTAGCAGCCTGGTTTGGCATTTAGGTGGTCTGTGTTGCTTGAGTCTATAAAATACTCCCCCTTTAGATCCAGGTTGTTCCAGGACCAATGGGAGTGTGAGCCTTCTCTCAGAAGTGACATTTCTGAGTGGCATTTCGGTATCATGGCCTGTCCTTCTTGTGATCCACTCTGATCACTGATCAAAAATAGTCACTATGGCCTAGCGTGGTGGCTCATGCCTGTAATCCCAGCACTTGGGAGAATCAGGCAGGCAGATGACTTGAGGCCAGGAGTTCAAGACCAGCCTGGCCAAAATAGCAAAATCCTCTCTCTACTAAAAAATACAAAAAAATTACCTGGTGTGGTGGCACATGCCTGTAATTCCAGTTATTTAGGAGGCTGAGGCAAAAGAATCGCTTGAACCTGGGAGGTGAAGGTTGCAGTGAGCCGAGATTGTGCCACTGCACTCCAACCTGGGAGACAGAATGAGATTCTAAATCAAAAAGAAAAAAAAATCCACTATGGGTTGGTACGATGATTCACACCTGTAATCTCGGCACTTTGGGAGGCTGAGGTAGGAGAATCTTTTGAAGCCAGGAGTTCTAGGCCAGCCTGGGCAACATAGCGAGACCTTGTCTCTAAAAAATAAAAAGTTAAACAATTATCCAGGTGGGGTGACCAGTGTCTATAGTCCCATCTCCTTAGGAGACTGATGCCAGAGGATTGCTTGAGCCCAGGAGTTCAAGGTTACAGTGAGCTGTAATTGCACCACTGCACTACACCATGGCTGACAGAATGAGACCCTGTCTCTAAAAAGAAGGAAAAAAAAAAAGTAGCCACTGTGGTCAAGAACTTCATGAAAAACAAATCTGGACACACAAATAGAAATATAAACAAACAACAATAAAAAAAGAAAACCCGGCCGGGCGCGGTGGCTCAAGCCTGTAATCCCAGCACTTTGGGAGGCTGAGACGGGCGGATCACGAGGTCAGGAGATCGAGACCATCCTGGCTAACACGGTGAAACCCCGTCTCTACTAAAAAATACAAAAAACTAGCCGGGCGAGGTGGCGGCGCCTGTAGTCCCAGCTACTCGGGAGGCTGAGGCAGGAGAATGGAGTAAACCCGGGAGGCGGAGCTTGCAGTGAGCTGAGATCCGGCCACTGCACTCCAGCCTGGGTGACAGAGCAAGACTCTGTCTCAAAGAAAAAAGACTTTATTGATAAAAAACAGATGGTGAGCCAGGTGTGACCCATACGCCAAACATATTTTTTAAATCATTTTTAGCTACACAGCTC
>NW_016809276.1:1008759-1014335 GCF_001698545.2 Rhinopithecus bieti | reverse complement strand
AAAAAAAAAAAGAAAAAAAAAAAAAAAAAAAACCCTTTGCTAGAAACTAAGTTTTCACCCTATATTTGACTACATATTAGCTTTCAACTCCCTATCCATCTCTGAGTGGGTCCTCTTGCATTGGACACATGCGTTGCCGAGGTTAATGGATAATCCAAGAAAAAAAGAGATTCAGTGAGGACATATTTCCAGGAAAGTGTCAGATTGGCTCCAGGTTAATAAGATGAAACAGAAGAAGACAAATATTCCATCAATTTAAAAATTTCCATAGAGATTTCTTAGATCTTTTTCTTATATAAAGATTCTAAAAAGCAAAAAACTCAATCTTCGGGGTCAAACAGACCTGGGTTTGAATCTTGAATCTTGTACATATTAATTGCCTGATTTTAAACATATTTTCTAGTTGTCTTGATTTTCCATATTCTCATCTATGAAACCAATAACTTTAGGTTAAATTTGATTCCATTCACAAAGTTACTTAGTACAGCTGCCAGCCTGTTGGCGATGCTCAGTAAATATTAATTCTTTTCTGGAAGTTCTTCTCTTTGAGCAGTAGACTAATGAGGAAGGGAAACTTATTGGCAAAGAGAGGAAAGTGAATTCTTGGAAATGTCATTGTAGCTCTGAATGTAATTGCCTATGCAGAAGGACTCTTCATTCAAGGTAAGAAAATATTTCATATTCTTCAGTCCTGGGCAATATATTTCCCATGACAAGAAAATGTTTTTCAAGCATCTTGGTTTTTGATCTTGACACCAGTGTTTTCATCCCTGGCCACAGATATGTAACCAGTTGCATGTTTTCCCCCACTTAGGCCAAAACTTGCAAATAGGGCCATTAATTATCAGAATATGTCATGCACAAAGTGTAGTGTTTCTATTAATGTAAAAGCAAATTCAGGCTTCTAACTTTTAGTACAACCTAAACTCCTAATTGCATGCTGCTTTTACTTGTACACTTTTTCGTTCCACTAATACAATATAAAAGTTCCTGATAATGATGATCTCCACAGTACCAGTTGGGGGAATACCAGTATAGGGATTATGATGATGATGTAGCCCAATGGAGAAATAAATAAGACTGGCAAGCCAGGGGAACATTAAGATGGAGAGAGAAAGAAGCCCTTGATTGATAGACTGCACTGGGTGACAACCCTACATTAGCAAAAAAAGGAAAAAATTAAAAGCAGGTCAAAGTGGGCAATATATGGACCAGCTCTTGCATATTGAAAACTTGAAAACAGGAAGCACCAGAGCAAAGGACCAGGACCCACTGCCCTCACCATGGTGTCACGAGAGAGGCTTATCCCAGGGAGACGGCATCAGTCATGCAGCAGCTTCCCAAAGGCTCTGCAGATGTTCTTCCTTACCAATCCTTTTCCTCTGTCCATCTCTTCTCTGAAGCTAAACAATCCTCACAGCTTGACCTGATCAGAGACATTCTATCCTATTAAAAAAGGCCACAGGGCACTTCAATCTGGGCATCCTCTCTGTAGACTGTTGGAAAACTGAGAATGTAGGCCAAGACTTGCTCCCAGGGAGGTATTTTGTTCACTGCTGACCTAAATCTGCCTACTCTACATTTCTGCCCAAACCTCAGAGAGGAAGTAGATCTATCTACCACATGAAAAGCTACCACACACTTGAAGACAGGTATTCAGTCACTAGCAGAATAATCATTATTTGAGTACTTTGCTCCGGCCTACACCACTTTCCTTAGAAATGTGGCAATAGCTCTGTCAAGATAATGGAAAAAGTATTCCTGTGCCCACATATGCCCGTGCACACACACACACACATCTATATATATAATATATAAGCACATACATAAAATTTATATATAGTGTGTGACTAAAAAGTATTAGTAGAGTTATAAGCTTCAATAATTTCAGAAGTATAGATGACACACAATTACAAAGGCACCATTTGAGCATTTAGTTATTTTGATTTCTTTACACTCATTTCCATTTGTGAATTTTGGAAAATTAATTTTAAGTTTTGATGTCAGTCAGTGTTTACCATCTTCAATCCAAGGGACTGAAATAATGGAAATTTCACAGAATGTTGTAAAAGTTTGTGACAATATACTCCTGATGTTATTACTGATCAACGATGAACTTACTAGTCTGTGTGTTCACCTCTATTTTCTTGCCTTTCTGAATACCCTGTGAGCTCTCTACCTACCTGTCATCACTGCATAGTTTGCACATTTCACAGTCCATCATGATTGAATGTCTGAGCTCTTCACCAGACAGTAACCTCCTTGAGGGACGGGGCCTGGCCTTATATAGCTTTTCACTCATCTTTGAGCATTTAGGCATTTAGTACTGTTGTGTGTATTGACAGAATAAATGTCTGAATGCTGTTCTTTCCAATGCATCTCATATCAGTCTGACTTTTCCACACAGTCAGATTTTACTGATTCATTACCTCACAGTCCATTTCTAGTTTCCATCTTCTCCAGCTCCTTCTAATGTTGCTTATATTTATATTGCAGATTTTGCTTTTTCTAAATATCTTCATCTTGCTATCTTATTATTCTGTTATTACTATTATTTAAATTGAAGCAAATTTAACTAAGCAACATTGATTGAACTGCTAATATGGGCAAGCGCTGTTGTTTGTTACTTTTACATACCTTATCCCAAATAATTTTTCAAACTCTGTGAAGAGTATAATGACCCATATCTTATAGGAAACAAAACTGAGAAACTAAGAGGGAAGCAATTTCTCATAAGGACATGAAAAATAACAGAACTAGAATTTGAAGTCCCCTAGGTTTCACTGAATTTTATAAGCACATAACTGATGCTGGAACACTGACATTATTGCATTCCAATTAAACAAGTTTTTTTTTTCTAATATCCACAATAGGTTGGTTAATTAGTTGAATTCCATCATAACTTATAGTTAGAAAAAAAAAACAAAACAAAACAAAAAAACCCTCAGTTTCTAGATAAAAGAACAGTTCTTAGAAACCTAAGAATTTTGTGGCAAAGGGACTCACAAAAAATCAGGGGTGCTCATTCAACAGCTGTTCCCATAGCGTTTCCAGACACACATATATACACACAAACACACACCCTTCACAAACAAATCAATGTGAAGAAGGCAAGAAGAAACCTATTACTTTCCCAATATTTTGGAAGAAAGGATATACTACAATGAGGCAAATTCTATGAACGATGAGCCTTAACATGCTAATGAAAATAATTGACCAAGACTCTGATGTCTATAATGTCTCCTAACTGAATTAGGGAGCTACACACCACTGTTCTTCCAATTATTGCCTTTTGTACTGAGAAATCTGCAAAACGAGAAGTACAAGAAAGAGTAACATGATAGAAATACTTGCCTGTGTGCGTGTGAAATTCAAGCATGTGTGTATGAGATATCCAAGTACGCAGTTTGTTAGCATTAAGAGACTTTTCATTGTCACATTTAATCACATTTCTTAAAATCAACTCTGCTTTCACTTATGTTTGATAATAATTTTCTCCTTGTTGGTAGGGTAAATAGAGAGAAAAGAACATACTGCCCACGTATTTCTTAGTTTAAGACAAAGAAAACTACCAAGATATTCAGGTGGATATTGACATTTAGGGTCTTTAAGCTAACTAGTTCAGTCAGTGACCACATGCAACCTTGAAAGAATGATGTCTGATCTACCAAGAAGATCTATTTATTTTGTTGTTGTTGTTGGGTTGGGGAGAGAGCGGGTTCCCAGACAAACTCTGTTCTGTGTGAGACAAACTGCAGCAATGAATTTTAGGAAGAAAAGAAACATGATTATTTACACAAGCGAAAATGTCAGGGCATTAAAAGACATCGCCATTTTGATCTCCCAGCAGAGCATCTTCCATATTGGAGCAATTAAGGACGAAAAATAAATCCTACAAAAATCTGTTTGGCTATCTTTAAATTATGAAAGTGAAAAATCAGAAGCATATTTGCATGCTAGTTTGTGTTGCTCATAAGAAATGTCCTTAGTTTAGGGGGTAAAAAAAGAAAGAAAGGCCTTTATTTGCCAATTGGTTTAATCTGAGTGAATCTGTCTTGGCTATCCTTACTAAACCAACACTGCTTTCCATGCAAACATTTTGTTGTTTATTTATGTCTTTGCTTGCCTGCTTTCTTATTTTTATTTTTTTTAAGCAGTGCAAACTCAACTCTAAATGTTTCAGTGCTCATTGATCTGCCACACGGCCCATCTTGGATGTTACACTTGGAAAACTAATACATCAGAAGGTCATCTCATTCTGGCCCCTAACCCTAGGTCTCCAATACAATTTTGTGGAAAAGTAAATGAATGAATGGATGAAACAATGGAAGGGCTGGGTGATGGAGTACTGAGTTCTTCAGAATATTCTGGCATCAAATTTGTTCTTTTTTTCATCCTGAAGCTTGTTTCATGACAGATTCATTCTTTCCATAATAGTAACTAATTCCTGAAAGTTTTGAAGAAGATTATATGTTTCGAAGTGTTTTCTCATCCACTCCTTTACTTTTAATTTATGCATTTAGTCAACCCATTTTTCTTAAATGTTGGGATACTGCCCTCACAGAGCTCAGATTCTAGTGGGAGACAGGGAAATGTATTATATGATTAGAAATCAGAGTGATAAGAAAAATTGACGTTAGAGCAGTATTCCTGGAGCACTAGGAAGAAGCAGCCCAAATGGTCTGAGATGTTAGGCCAGACTTCACCTAAGAGATGACTTTATGTACAGTGAGACTTAAAGGAGGAGGGATAGACAGGGGGAGTAAATTCCCTGCACATGGACATGTCAGAGCATGGCATACTTCAGAAACTCGACATGGTTTCAAGTTTCTGAATCTTAAGATTTAAGGTAGCAAGAAAAACGAGATGGTAGAGGTAAAGTGTGCAAGGAGTAAAGCATGGAATGTCTTGCTCACTAAGGCATGGCGTTTCAGTTAAATATATAGGAAATGGACAGGCAGGAAAGAATTTTAAAAAAGAGAGAGAGAGAGAGAGAGGCATTGTCGGGTTTTTTTATTGAGGATTGAGTGAAGTGGGGGTCAGGCTGGAGTCAGACAGACCTGTTTGGAGGTCACCACGTAGTTACAGCTTCTCTGTGGGTAACTCCATTCATGGTCACTACAGCTTCTCTGTGGGTAACTCCATTCATGGTCACTATCAAAATTAGTTGTGCTTTCACAATATAACTAACTTTGCTGGATGGGCTTTTCGGGATTCCCTGATATCGGATTCATATTCACTGTGAAAGCCTTCTTTTAGGATGCTTCCTGGCACTCATCTCTGTATGATTATAGAAGGAGGGAAAGAAGAGGCTGTCATAGGGAGCTTAAGAAATATCTAGAATCTGGCCGGGCGCGGTGGCTCAAGCCTGTAATCCCAGCACTTTGGGAGGCCGAGACGGGCGGATCACGAGGTCAGGAGATCAAGACTATCCTGGCTAACATGGTGAAACCCCGTCTCTACTAAAAAATACAAAAAAACTAGCCGGGCGAGGTGGCGGGCGCCTGTAGTCCCAGCTACTCGGGAGGCTGAGGCAGGAGAATGGCGTGAACCCGGGAGGCGGAGCTTGCAGTGAG
>NW_016809276.1:979812-1008728 GCF_001698545.2 Rhinopithecus bieti | reverse complement strand
AAAAAAAAAAAAAAAAAAAAAAAGAAATATCTAGAATCTGATGAAAGCCACACTGACACCAACCAGAGAAGAAGCATCAAGGACAGAGGCCAAATCAAATAGGGAAGGGGCTTCATGGTATACAAAAGGCTACTCTTAAAATCGATTTACTTGAAAATCCTGAGTATTTTTGTTATTGTTATAATAGAAACTCATTGAAAACTCCTAAAATTTTCCTTTGCTGCTCAAGTGACAGAGGAACGTTCTGACAGCCATGTAACCCCATGATCTGATAAACCCTCAATTCTAATTGAGATGGCCCATTGTAAAGCATGTAGCCCTGGGGTTCTGAGATCCTGGGAGGCATTCCAATTTTGGTACCAGTTTTTAGTATGTCAGTGCCTTTATCTCTCAAATTGGCAGCTTGATTCATATGGTGTAATAATTTACAACTGTTTTATAAATTATTATTAGGATTAATTATATATCAAATATTCAGATATTAGTATTAAAATTGTTCCCCCTTTAGAGATGAAGAGCAAAGCCAAGCCTTTAATCTCTAGGCCTTGCTTTTTCCTCTGTACCTTATCAAATAATTGTTGTTTGGAATAAGAGGTTTGAAAATTAAAATTATGAAGTTAATATTAGAATATTGCATTTATAATTACGAGGTCATTAGGTCTGCAGATAAAACTATACTGTCTTCTTGTTAGAATCAAAAAATTGTGATAAACATTAAACATTTATTTTTTAGTAACACAACAATGTAAAGTTTTCTCTCTCTCTCTTTCTCTCTCTCTCACACACACACACCCCAAAACACAAATCTTAATTTTAATCTAACACTCAGTATGATGTTTAATGATGAAACTCAAGAACTAATTTCCCTATTAAAGTAACAAGTAAACCAAGTATGGCATTACTATTGTTATGATATAGCACATACCTGAAAAGTGTAAATCTATGCAATTAGATGAAAAACAAGTATTTTAAAAGATGAAACAAATTGCCATTAATTTTTATGTAGTTATTGCTCTAGAAAACCCAGGAAAATCAGCTAAGTTTTATCATTTTGTAATAATGCCCAATAATAAATAAATAAAAGAGTTATAACTTATACTAAAAATAGTGACCAAGAAAATAAAATTAGACCAGATTCAGTCCAGTCTGATACCTAAGAAGCTTGGAAGTCACCTCTCCATCCAAATAAAAAACCAGACAAACTAGAATATTAACAACTTTTCCTAGATTCATAAGAGAATTGAGTTTACAGGGCAAAGAGCTGTCCCCAAATTGGAGACAGACAAGTAGATACAGAGAATCGAACTTACGAGGTTAGGAACCAACAAGCAAAAACTTCCTCAGGAATCAGTGCTGGGGTAGAAAAACCTGAACTGTAATTGACAAATTGATGGAGGCCCAGCATGGAGAAATTAAAACTCTAGGGGAACCCAGTCACAGGACCTCCCCCCCGACCCCGCCACACACATGCACATGCACACTTTTGTAATTTTACCTCCAGGAACTCTACCTTGTTCTCACAGGGAATATCAGAGAAAATTCCCTCATGCTACTAGTAGGGGAGGAAAAAATGAACCATTTTGAAATACGCCAGAGCATTCTGTTCTTAACAAGGTCTGATCTTAGAAAAAACTTTCAAAGGAAGCCCAATCTTCTGGGATTTTATCAGAGACTAACTGACCTGGGGAAAAGAAACTTCCAACTCTAGGCCACCCTAGGTATCCTGTCCCAGCAAAGGAGCAAGAAAAAAACAACTAAGGAGCACTTGTGAAGTTTACAGTTCAGAGGCACAAGCTTACTAAAAACTGAGACCCAGTCATAGGACTATGGAATGCTAGCCCTTCTTTAACTTACTGTCACATTGTTAAATGCTTATTTATAGCAGTTCCTGTTACCCAGAACACCATTTCCCTTATGAAGAAAAAAATTACAAGGCATACTAAAAGGCAAAACAAAAAATCCTACAATCTGAAGAGACAGAGAAAATATCAAAACCAGGCACACATGTCAGAGATGTTGGAATTATCTGGCTGGAAATTTAAAACAACTGCGATTAATATGCTAAGGTCTTTAATGGATAAAGTGGACAACATTCAAGAATAGACGGGTGATGTAGCAGAGAGATGGAAATTCTAAGAAAGAACCAAAAGAAATGCTGGAGGTTAAAACACCAACAGAAATAGAGAATGCCTTCAATGGGCTCGTTAGTAGACTGGACACAACTGAGGAAAGAATCTCTGAGCTTGAGGCCAGATCAATAAAAATCTCTAAAACTGTAAAGCAAAGAGACAAAAGACTGAAAAAATAATACCCCAGAATATCCAAGAACTATGGAACTATAAAAGGTGAAATATATATGTGATGATAATACCAGTAAGAGAAGAGAGCACTAAACAGAAGAACTATTTGAAACATTTATGACAGAATTTCTCCCAATTAATGTCAGATACCAAACTACAGGTGCAGAAAGCTCAGAGAACATCAAGTTGAATCAATGCCAAAAAGAAAGTCCCTACACCTAGTCATATCATATTCAAACTACAGAAAAATCAAAGATTTAAAAAAATGCTGAAAGAGGTCGGGAGAAAAAAACCCACCTTACCCATAGAGGAACAAAGATAAGAATTACACCCAACTTAAGAATTACATCCAACTTCTCAGAAATCATGCCAGGAAAAAGAGAATAAAGTGAAATAATTAAAGTATTGAGAGAAAAAACTCATCAACCTAGAATTCTCTAACTACCAGAATTATCCTTTAAAAGTGAAGGAGAAATACTTTTCAGACTAGCAAAATGGGAAAAAAAAATTGTTGCCAGTAGGCCTGCCTTGTAAGAAATGTTAAAATAAGTTCTTTAGAGAACATGGGTCAGAAAGCTGGATATACAGAGAGAAAGGAAGAGCGTAGAAGAAGGAATAAGTGATGAAGATTATTTTTCTTATATTTTAATTGACCTAACACATAATAATTTGTTCACAGTAATAATTGCAACAATGTATTTGGTTAGGTATGCTTATTCATATATACAGTGATGAGTCCCTTAGTGACAGGGAAGCATCCTGAGAAATGCAATGTTAGGAAATTTCCTCCTGTAAACATAGTGTACTTAGACAAACATAGATGGTTTAGCTTACTACACATATACCCTGTATGGCATAGCCTAATGCTCCTAGGCTGCAATCCTATACAGTATGTTACTCTATTGAATACTGTAGGCAATTATAACACAAGAGTAAATATTTGTGTGTTGAAACATAGAAAAGGTACAGTAAAAATATGCCATAAAAGATAAAAAATGTTATGCCTGTAGGGCACTTAATATGAATGGAGTATTTGGGACAGGAAGTGGGTGAGTCACTGAGTGAGTGAATGTGAAGGCCTAGGACGTTACCTTACACTACTGTAGACTTTATAAACACTGTACACTTAGGCTACACTAAACTTATAAACATTTATTTATTTTTTATTATACTTTAAGTCCTACAGTGCATGTGCACAACGTGCAGGTTTGTTACATATGTATACATGTGCCATGTTGGTATGCTGCACCCATTAACTCGTCATTTACATTAGGCATAAATCAACCTTAATTTTTATTATTATTATTATTTTACCTTTTAAACATTTTTGTTGGCTGAGCATGGTGGCTCACGCCTGAAATCCTAGCACTTTGGGAGGCCAAGGCGGATAGATTACCTGAAGTCAGGAGTTCGAAACCAGCCTGACCAACATGGTGAAACCCTGTCTCTACTAAAAATACCAAAAAAAAAAAAAAAAAGATTAGCTGGGTGTCGTGTTGTAATCCCAGGTACCTGGGAGGCTGAGGCAGGAGAATCACTAGAACTCAGGAGGCAGAGGCTGCAGTGAGCCAAGATCGCACCACTGCACTCCAGCCTGGGCGACAGAGCGAGACTCCATCTCAAAAAAAAAACCATTTTGTTAAAAACTAAGACATAAACCCACATATTAACTTATGCCTACACAGGATCAGGATTATCAGCATCACGGTCTTCCACCTCCACATCTTGTCTCACTGTAGGGTTTTTCAGGGGTAGTAACACACCTGGAGCTGTTGTCTTCCATGACAAGAAGGCCTTCTTCTGGAATACCTCCTGAAGGACCTGCCTGAAGCTGTTTTAAAGTGAACTTAATTTTGATAAATAGAATGAGTACACTCTAAAATAATGTTTAAAAGTGTAGTTATAGTAAATACTAGATGATAGGCATTTTTCAGCTCCATTATAATCTTATTGGAACATTTTTGTATATGTGGTCTGCTGCTGTCCGAGACATTATTATGTGGTGCTGAAACACACACACACACACACACACACGCTTACTTATGAGTGAAATAAGCGATAGCAATAATATAAGGAACAAGAGGGAGAAATTGCGATTAATTTCTTACTATAAGGTACTTGTACTACCTGTGAAGTGGTATAGTGTTATTTGACAGCAGACTTGGATTAATTGTAAACGTATAGCTCAAACTCTAGGGCAATCCATTAAAAAGTAAAAAGAAAAAAAAAAGAAGTACAGTGGCAGTGGTATGGTTTAAAAGGACAGAAAATAGAATCACATAAAATACTGAGTTGAAATCTCAAAAGTCAGAAAAATAATAGAAAATATTATTTAAAAATTACTTTATAACATCTTCCAAAATGTAAAGTAGCTAACCATAAACTTAATACGAAATGCATGGTACAAAAATGAAGAAAACTACAAAGACTTCGTGATTGTAATAAAAGGAGATGGGAAAATATTTTTAAAATTTTAGTTCTTCTTAAATTGATCCATAAATTTAAGATAAACTCAATAAGATTCACAAAAGTACCTGTCTGACACCTGAAAAATAATTCTAAGTTATATCAGAAAGAATAAAAAAAGCAAGATTTATAAAATAGTAATAAAATAAAAATAATGTACAGACAGCATCTGTCAGGTTTCAACATATGTATGTATAAAATTATTAAAGAAAAATGATACCAGAGTAAATAGACAGAATGGGAAGAATAGAAAGTTTAAAAAAATCTAATCACAAAAAATGTCGAAGACAATAAAGATAGTGTTACAAAGCAGTTGGACGTGACTAAATATTTCATAAATAATATTTTAAAAATGACCAACTAGCGGGGGGAAAAGATATATGAGAGAAGAAGAAAAGATAGGTCAATGTTGATACCAATTTTGGGTGAAGAACACCTTGCTAAGGATAATAGTAAATAGAGAAAAACTGATACAAAAAGTGTAACATCTATACTTAAGAACAGAGCAGAATCAGAATTAAAAGAACATTAAAACATTAGGAAAGTCTATGCAGAATGGATGGTAGGTCAAAGGTGAATAGCATTAATAGATGAACAGCCTTCACAAATCAATTGCAAACAGACAAATATATAATTTAAGAGGTGGGCAAAGGACATAAACAGCTAATGTATAAGAATAAAAGAATAACTGATTAACAATTATTAAAAACATCTGGCTTTAAGTGATGAAAGTAACTGGAACTTAAAATGTTACATCTAACTTACCAAACTGTCAATGATTAAAAAGAGTAATACTAACTAGAGTTGACTTGCATGTGAGAAAATAAAACCTCACCTGTTTTACTAATGGTATTAAAAATGGTATAACATTTTTGATGAACAGTTTATTAATTAAGTAGCAATAGCTTTTGATCCAGTAATTCCACTCTAGGAATTTAGTTTGTTTGTTTGTTGTTTGTTGCACTCCAGACTGTCACCCAGTCTAGATTTGATGCTTTTACTCAGCATGATATAAACCATTATCTCAAATTTTCTATGGAAAGCAGTCACCCAGTCTGGAGTGCAGTGGTGCGATCTCAGCTCACTGTAACCTCCACCTCCAGGGTTCAAGCAATTATCTTGCCTCAGCCTCCCGAGTAGCTGGGACTACAGGCTCATGCCGCCATGCCCCGCTAATTTTTGGTATTTTAGTAGAGACGGGGTTTCACCGTATTGCCCAGACTGGTCTTGAACTCCTGAGCTCAGGCAATCCACCTGCCTCGGCCTCCCAAAGCACTCTAGGAATTTATCCTGAAAGAATAATTAGATAGTTGATGAAAGTGTGGAAAACAACGTACGTGCTTACAGTCAACTGATATTATATGTCCTCATAGTTGAAGTTAGAACTACAACTTGAAAATATTGACATAAATATACTGACTTGTATCACATACTATTAAGTGGGAAAACAAGTGGACATGTATTTAACGGTTGCTTTTCTATTTTTATTTTTTTTTTCTTAAGAAAAGAAATGTATGCAAAAAAAGGATATATAAATAGCAGTGACTATTTCTGGGTAGTCTATTATCAAGTTATTTTATTGTTTTAATATCATTTTTGTTGGTTTGTATTTTTCAATTTCCCTGCAAGAAATAGGTATTAATTATGTAATAGAAGCAAATTATAAACTTCTTTGCCAATATATTTTACTACAATTATTTGGCTGTGATTAAAGTGAAAATTGAAGAACCTTGTCCTCCTCTGTTCACACATTCCCTGGAATCCTAGATTAATCCATAAATTAAATTTCAGAATTGGCCTCTTCTGAGGATTGTTATTATTGACAATGAGATAAATAAAGACTTTTTGAAATGAATTTACTAGAAGAGACACGAGCTTTATATTCATTTTACCATGTGCCATGTACAACCAACAGAGCCCTCCAAATATTTAGATTTAGTTTTTGCACTTATTGCTGTGTGACCTTGGGCAAATCACTGACCCTTCTGATGTCTCATATTCTTTCTTTATCTTAAAATTGGATAAAAATACACCACCTGCCTGCCCTGTGCGGCTGTTTGAAGAATTAGGTGAAACAATGACATGAGAAGGTTTTATAAACCAGTTAAGAGCTACATAGAGGAGAGATATTATCTCAGTCTTTCTTTTTCTTTGCACTTTCCTCATCCATTACATATTTCTTGTGATTTAAGAGATGCCACATGCCTGATATTTTCAAAGTAAATGCATCTCAAAACCTGGGCGAACCAGCTCTTCCTCTGCCCGAACAGCACCATTCCTGATATTAATAGCCCAAGATGGACTTAAATGTTGAAGAATCATCCAGTATTCTACTTTCCTGCTGCCTGCTGAGTCGGCTTTGAAGCTCAGGCTGCAGAATGGAATAAGATAAAATGAAATAAAAAGCTTGTGTGTATTAAGATGGCTTTTCCTCTTATATTTCTAAAAACGCCGAACGCTTATGCTGGAGTTTAGGCAAACACAATACTGATTATTTACATGGCATAATGGAAGTAAACATTCAAGGAGAAAGAGACTTGATGCTTTTACTCAGCGTGATATAAACCATTATCTCATGTTTTCTATGGAAAGCAGTCTCCGCCGAGAAATTTGGTAACTCAGTAGGCTATTAATAGGATGTGGAATGTGATTACTCCTTTTGGATTACTTCAATATGTAATTACTTTTAGGAGCTAGTAGAAAGAAACTCTATTAAATGATAATTATAGGACTGTATTTGCTTTAAGGTTTTGTAATAGCTTTAAACATGGGAGTTTTCATTAACTGTTTGCCATAGTTAATAAAGTAATTTTTCTTAAAAAGTAGCAATTTCCTGCAAAAATGGTAGCTCAACACTGGTATTAGTCTCTTATAGGAGAGGGCAGGGGAGATGAATTGTTCAGTAGATTGGCTCATCTAGGGTTATATAATCCCCTTGAAAAATATAGATGGTATCCGCAAAGTATTGTGACAAACTAAAATACTTATAACTTCCTAGAGAACAATATGTCTTAGTATAATGTTTTCAGAGGTTAACAACAACTAAATATGATTGCACATATAAAAAGAAAACATACAGAGCAGGTGATGGAGGCAAAGTTATCACAGCAGGGAAAGCTTAGTAAAGGTTCTGTTTATAGATGTCCCATGACAAACAGTAATATTGCTAGGAATACAGCCCCAGGAGTTAGACCTCCAATGTAAGTTGAGAATTGCATCAACACAGATAAAAGATTGACCACAAATATTTGAGAAGCTAGACAAAAGATGGCAGCTAAGAGTCATATGAGAACATCTGAGTTTTCTGGACAACTGAATCAATCTCTTCACTATTGTTAAAACTAAATTCATTATGCAATATATTGTTACAAGCATTTCTTTGTCAGAAAACTGATATAAGCCTAAGCTGAAAAAATACAGCAGTCTGTCAATTCAAGGTGAAACTGGAAACAAATTTGAGAACGCAGAAAACTCTAAGAGTGAACACAGGGCTTTTCATAAATTCAAATACAGAAGTATACATATCTTAGAAAGCATTATGCAAACATGATTAGTGCCACTCTGTTCAATTCAGCTCAGTACACATTTTTCAATGTTCACTGTGTGCCCGAGTTTCCCTGTTTTGGAGAAAACTATCATTACAGAATGAATTCCTATATTACATATGTGTGTCCCATGAGGTGTGTGTGTTTCTGGTTGAGAGCTATCCATTTATGTTAGTGCTTTGCAGAATTATCTCCTTCGGAGACATATTATAAGTGCACATTCACCAAAGCCAAAAGGTAACAGAAAAATCCTAGTGTAAATACAAACTTAATGCATGCTAAGTAACATTTCTGTTTTAAAATGATGGGAATCATTTACAAACTGAATCACGGGCTGTTTCGTAGGCTTCTTTTAAAACACATTTTTCTACATATAACTTCCTTCACACTTCAGTTCTTAAGAGCAAGTTCATTGTAGAAAGCCAGGCATTGGGAGAGAAAAGGCTATCATAACACCTAGGCATTTTGCCTCATCCTCTCATTTGGTGAGTGCTTGATTTACAAGGCCCCATAATTAAATACTCATGTAAGTTCAAGAAATAATAAAGTAAATCAAATCACAGACTCTCAAAATCCAAGTAGCATGGGGCGCGCCTGTCAGGCCTCTGAGCCCAAGCCAAGCCATCTCAGGTGCAGGCGGGCTGAGTCCGAAAAGAGAGTCAGAGAAGGGAGATAAGGGTGGGGCCGTTTTATAGGATTTGGGTAGGTAAAGGAAAATTACAGTCAAAGGGGGTTGTTCTCTGGTGGGCAGGAGTGGGGGGATCACAAGGTGCTCAGTGGGGAGCTTTTGAGCCAGGATGAGCCAGGAAAAGGAATTTCACAAGATAATGTCATCGCTTAAGGCAAGGACCGGCCATTTTCACTTCTTTTGTGGTGGAATGTCATCAGTTAAGGCGGGGCAGGGTATTTGCACTTCTTTTGTGATTCTTCAGTTACTTCAGGCCATCTGGGCATATACGTGCAAGTTACAGGGGATGCAATGGCTTGGCTTGGACTCAGAGGCCTGACAGCGTCTGTCTGCTTTTCTCATCAACACAGAAGGATTCAGTGGTTAAGGCTATAGCATCCGGCCTCTGAAAGCCTGGGTTTAAACCCAGCTGTAACTTCTATTTGGTTGATTGATTTGAGACAAATTATTTAATGATTCTGTGCCTCATTTTTCTCATCTATGGAATAAGGGTAACAATAATGCCTACCTATGGTGGTGTTAAGAAAATTAAGTAGACAGAGTATGGAAAGGATCTTTGCGTGGGTTGTGGAGCACAGCAACTGGTATTTATGGTACTGATGATAGTGATAACAGTAATGGGGAAAGTAATAATACGTACTAGAAAGTTTAAGATTCTTTAAGCCTGTTCTTAGTTACTGGGAAAGCAATCAACCTATGGCCTAGTACATGGCTAGCATGGATTGCATGAATATAGCAATCGGTATTCCTCCTTTCGCTCCCATGTTAAATGGTGGCATCTGTCTCTCTGTTTCCACAGGCCTGCACCGTCACAAACGTAAATGGGCAATTTCCCTACCAAGTAATGCACAGAGAAAAACGGTGTGGATGAGCATAAAAAATATATACATATATTCATCATTCCTGGCTCTTCCACCAACTTTATCTAGGGACTGCATCAGGTCTGGGACTACATAAACAAAAACAGCAATTTCTAATAATCTGCAAGTCTAGAACCTCCTTAACTAATGAAAGGGGAAGCAGAAATCGTATTAAATTTTGCCATTTTTATAATGGTCAAACAATGCTTTGTTTCATGCCCTTGAGGCAACAATTCTGCAACTACTTTTAGATATCAAGCTCTGTACCCAGCCACACTGCATTAAAACTGTGCTTGGAAGGGAAGGCCAGCTGAAAGATTAAATTGCCTTACAAAGTTGAACTAATCTCTTTTAATGCTTTACTTGATATCAATATTCATAAAGCCATCCTTCCCCCAAGGGTTTATCAACCTCTTGAAAAAAAAGATAAATGGAGTTGTTTGCATATTGACCCTGTAAGCTTCTGCTCTTAGTTTTCCCACTGCTTCATGAATATCAAAGCCAAAAAAAGTAAAATAAAATTAGACTCACTTATTCACATGCATCAAATGAGCCCATGTTTCCGAACAGAGGTGGCATTATTATTTCCGGTTTGTTCTTCAACAGGAAGACATTATAATGATTAGTGAAAATACTTGTGCTATGCAATATAAACGCCATTTGTTTTCCAGTTCTACTTCTCTGAATGCATAGGAACCTTAGTACGAACCTCGGTTGTCTCTGACTGTGAAATTTGGATTGTGAATGATTTCAGGGGGTAGGCTGAAGATAAATCTTGGTCCGTTGGCTGTGTCATCCTTGTCATCTGCACTAATTGTAACAATTGGCTGAAAGAGAAAGGTGGCCCATAAATAAATCATGCTGACATTGCACATCATTTATTCAAAAATTCCTGGCTGGCTAGAAAGACTGATTTTAATTAGAGAACATAGCTTCAGAGCAAAACCATGGCTCTGAAACCTTTTTGGGCAGTGGTTGGTATCTTCAGGTGATGCTTTAAAAAACACACTCTATTTCTAAGTGCATTGCTCCTAGCCAGAAATAGGGAAAGCAGGATTACCTGGTTGGAAAGTGGCTTGGTCTGATCACTCTCACAGATGAAACCTTCATAAGGAGCAGCAAACTTGGGAGCATTATCATTGACATCAAGGATCCTAATGGCCACTGGGACTTTGGCTTCCTGATGCCGATTGTCTGGGAAGAGAGAATGCAGACAGTCAGGAAAGGTGAAGAAGAAATACACATTGGTCCAAGCATATTCTTGGGAAAGAGTAAGCTGCAGCGACCCATTTGGACCGTGCAGGGAAAGATGTTCTTGTCACAGAATCTATGTAAGAGCAGAAGGGTGCTAAGTACAGTGGGAGAGGCATGTCTTGGGATAAATATCCATGTTAAGACCAGTAAGAACTAAAACACTTTTCCACGTTTGCTGACTATGATGCTGAGCTTTAGTTCTAAAGGCTTATCATGGAGCCTGATCCCCAGACAGTAATCTATCAAAGTGGTTCTTAAATGTGGGAGTCTACAGAAAAGCATTAAAACCATCTGGGAACATGTTGGAAACAAAAATTCTCAGGTCCTATCCCAGACCTACTGAATCAGAGGCTCTGGGGCAGGGTCCAGAAATCAGGCTTAATGACTGATCAGCTTGATGCAGGATCAAGTTTGAGGTGTTGTCCATAGATAAACAAGAACCCACAAACCTTGGACCTAAGGACTTTGCTTTTCTGGGTTCAGCAAAGACTAGTGACTAGATGGAGTCAGAAATCTTTAAGTGATTGTTATGAGTTTCAAACTCCTGAAGGCTGCCGGCTCTCTCGCCAAGTCTATACCCAGTTCTGTCAGAAAAGCAAAACATTTCCCTTTGCCTATGTGTCTTCCTAGAGAGATAACCAAAACACATTTTAAAGACTGAAAATCTGTTTAAAACCAAAAAAGTTAGTCTATCTCAGCTATTTTATTTCCCAGAATATAGAGTCTGAAGCAATAATACTTGGTAAAGCAGAATCAAAACCCTGAGAAGAATGCTTACGGATTTCTGCTGCAAAGACAGTGATGTTGAGCCAGGCTGTTTCCTCTCTATCCAGAGGTTTTGTAGTTTTAATAAAACCGTCCTCTGGATTAATAGTGAAAAATCTGTCGAGGTCAGTGTGACGATCGATGGAATACCTAAGCAGAATGCAAATGAGGCGATTAGACTAAGACATTCGGAGCAGCTTAATATTTGAATATTTTCTCCATACTATATTTAAAGCAAGCTTCTCAATGAGTTGCTTAAGCTACATTTTCTTTCTAATCAAATTTACTTTTGAAACTTTGTACACGAATCTTTTATAGAAATAACTTTGCCACGTTGGAATTCCTTATTCAGTACAATGAATGAAAGGGTTTTTAGCATATTTGATTGAGAAGTATAATAACGTGAAGCATATTTCTCCACATTTACTACAATCACCCATCTTCTGAATATTTATGGAACTGCATTTGGAAAGTGAGTTTGCCTTGCTCCCAAACTACTCAGAAAGTCACAAATGTATCAAAACTTTGCCAGATTTTTGCATATGAAATATTAAATACGTTCGAGTGTATTTCAATTTATCAAGATCATGTACATACCTAAAAATCAGTTTGTCTTTATTTAAAGAAAAATGCAGCCTGGTGCAGTGGCTCACTCCTGTAATCCCAGCACTTTGGGAGGCCAAGGTGGGTGGATCATTTGAGGCCAGGAGTTCAAGACCAGCTTGGCCAACATGGTGAAGTCCCATCTCTACTAAAACGTACAAAAACTAGCTGGGGATGGTGGCACACAACTATAATCCCAGTTTCTTTGGAGGCTGAAGCATGAGAATCTCTTGAACCCGGGAAGTGGAGGCTGCAGTTAGCTGAGATCACGCCACTGCACTCCAGCCTGGGTGACAGAGTAAGACTCTGTCTCAAAAAAAAAAAAAAAGAAAAGAAAATGTTAACTATATTTTAGTAAATCTGTTTAGTTTATTTAGTTTCAGGGGTTCTCAGTTAGCTTGGCTTTGAATTCCAGTATGCAATGTATAAAGTAAGCTTGGCCATTTACTCGTAGGGCATTTTCCCATATTTTAATGACTCCAGGCTGTGCATAATAGTTCATTTTAATGACTCCAGGCTGTGGATAAAATTTTAGTTACTCCCATCCACTAAGTTAACTTTTTACTAATAAAGAACAAAAAAAGTCACATAATACTATTGGGCTGTATTTATGGCAAAGTGAGGTGGCAGACGGGGGAAGAATGGCTTTTGCTGGGTTGTAGTAAGGTAAAATAACTTGCCCAGGATACAGTCTTGTTGTAACGGGTCTGTTGAACTCCAAAGCCTCTTCCCTTACCACTCCCTTAGACTAACTCCCAAAGGGAAAAGAACAATAATGGGCCACGTTAATTCACCTAGTACGCTGAGCTTCATAAATGGGTGATTTTCTGCTCTTAGAGGTCTAAGCTATGATTTCCAAAAATTTACAAAATGAGTATGTCAGAAGGCATTCAGTGGTGGTCAAAAATCAAAGAATAATTAGAGATAGCAGAGACCATGAATATCAGAAGGTTTAATCGCCTAGATTTACAAATGATGAAATTTACAAATGGCCTATGTCTAGTTTCTGAAAGAGACAATATTGGAAGCCAGATCTTCTAATCCCAGATCATGTTCTTTTCAGGAAAGAGGGACCCCCACTGAGCGGCACTTCACAGTATATAAACATGAGCTCATTCACGATGTCACTTAACTTCACAGCTCCCCATAAAAATGGAATGATGAGTCCCTTGCACAGTGACAAAACCAAAGATATTCACACACCTCCTCAATGTCAGGAGATGCTCAGTAACTGAGCCCTCAGCAGATAACACTATGCGGAAAGGAATCAAAAAAATAATCAAAGACTTTTTTTCCTTCCATGAGGGAGCTCCCTATTTAGTTGGCATGACAACACACATGTGGGAAAAAAGATCATTAATAAATCAAGGCATTATTCCACAGAAATGAAGGGCATGAGTTTTGGGTTTTGGAAGTCCTAAGTACAACTTCATAATTGGCTACACATAAGCTAGATGATAATGGAAAAGCCACTTAAGTTCTTTGAGCCTTAGCATGTTTATCTTCTAAAATGGAATTAATATATATATTTTTTCCAAACAGAATCTCACTGTGTTGCCCCAGCTTGTCTTGAACTGCTGGGCTCAAGTCATCCTCCTGCCTCAGCCTCCTGGGTAGCTGGGATTGCAGGAACCTGGCTGAACTGGAATATTAATAGTATCTAACTCTTTTGTTATCTGTGAGAATTCAATAAAATAATAAATGTTTAAGATACATAATGTAGTGACTCACATATAAGCAGTGCAACCAACAATAACTGCTATTGTTTTTGTTGTTGATGCTGCTGTTACACACTGAGAACAGACTGTGGAAGCTCTCATATGTAAGAGCGTGACCTTCATCCTATAGCCAGTGAGAGATCATGGCAGGCTTTGAGCAGAGGAGCAAATAAATGGACACAAGCTCTCAAGGAGATCAAAAACATATGATGGGCAAGATGGTCTGAGGAAGAGAGAGTAGAAGAAGGAGCAGAGGAAACTTAAGGATTTGATGCTGTTTTTACATACATGAGGTGATGAGAGTGAAGTACAGGGGTGACAGAGGAAATGGAATCCTAGATGATGATGAAAGCCCCAGTAGGATTTAGTGGATATTTGGGCATTTAGGGGAGGCTGAGAGAGTCCAAGGTAGCTTCTCACCTGAATGTCTGAGAGAGGGAGATTAAAGGACATCGAAAAAGAAAATATTTGCTATTGTGAATAGTGCTGTGATGAACAGTTGAGTGCTTGTGTCTTTTATTTTCCTCTGGATATATATTTTAAATAAATATTTATAAAATTGATTTTCCTTTGGATATATGTCCTGTAATGAGACAGGATCAATCATATCCCCAACCTCAGCACTACACAATATAACCATTAACAAATCTACACATATACCCCGAATCAAAATAAATGATGAAATTATTTAAAAAATTAAAAGAAAAAAGAAAAGAAAAAAGTCAATTATCAGGAAGGAAAGGTTGACATTTCATTAAGGATTGTCAAAATGCTCAGAGAGCAAAGACTCAACTCTATTGTAGGCTTCAGGAAGTCAGGGGTGGAAACAGCTGTTTTTGTTTTAAAGTATGTCACAATAATTATAAGATCAAAAATATGTCTTGGATAAATGAGTGAACCAGTGAAAGAAAAAGCAAATGGGTGAAAATACACAACAGACAGTATCATAAATGCAGAATTAGAGTCGGGGAGAAAGATCAGCCTAGGGGCAGGAAATCTGAAGCATCAACTTAGGTCAATTACCGCTTGGGTAAAACCCTATAGGTGAGTGGACACAGAGAGAGAAAGGACCAAGTCAATGCCTGGACAGGGATCAAAGACTAGTGAAGACATCAGGTACAGTGTTATCTGAGGCATAAGAGGTTAGTGCCAAGAAAACTAAAGGGAGAGAATATTTTAGAAAGGAAATTGTAAACAAAAATGTGTCTAATGCTACAATCTGAGAAAAAGAGATCTGCAGAATGTCCAAGAAGCTAAGGGTTAGGGTGATATTGCAACACCTCCATTATATGTCCAAGTACACAAATTTCCACAAAGGTAAAGAGAAACAACCAGGAAATTAGTAGGGAGGATAAAAGACCCATTAGATAAAAAGTTTGGAGGCCTGGTACAATGGCTCATGCCTGTAATCCCAGCACTTTGGGAGGCCAAGGAGGGCAGATCACCAGAGGTCGGGAGTTTGAGATCAGCCTGGCTAACATGG
This sequence comes from Rhinopithecus bieti, assembly GCF_001698545.2. NCBI lineage: Eukaryota > Metazoa > Chordata > Mammalia > Primates > Cercopithecidae > Rhinopithecus > Rhinopithecus bieti. Next base: position 993,046 of record NW_016809276.1, on the reverse strand, counting down.
TGAAACCTGTCTCTACTAAATATACAAAATTAGCTGGCCATGGTGGTACATGCCTGTAATCCCAGCTACTTGCTTGAACCTGGGAGGCAGAGGCTGCAGTGAGCTGGGATCGCACCACTGCACTCCAGCCTGGGCAACAGAGTGAGACTTGGTCTCCAAAAACCAACCAACCAACCAACCAACCAACCAACCAACCAACAAGCAAACAAAAAAGTTTTGAACAGACTAGGTGCAATGGTTCATGCCTGAAATCCCAGCATTTTGGGAGGCTGAGCCAGGAGGATCACTTAAGCCCAGGAGTTTGAGACCAGCATGAGCAACATAGTGAGAACCCCCCTCTCTACAAAAACAAAACAAAACAAAATTAGGCAGGCACAGTGGCATGCACCTGCTGTCCCAGTTACTTGGGAGGCTAATGTGGGAGGATCACCTGAGCCTAGAGAGCTCATGTCTGTAGTGAGCCATGATGACACCACTGCACTCCAGGCTGGGTGAAAGAGTGAGACCCTGTCTCAAAAACAAACAAAAAAGCTTTGAATATTCTCCTATAATTTGCCTGACATTTCTAAAGAACAAAGACCCAAGTAGGTAGAAGTGGGGGGTTGCTTCGAGTGTGGTATTGAGTATCCTTGGATAACTATAGACATGGAAATTGCCTACATGCACAGAACAGCTACCATTTGAAAACATGACCCAAATAATCAATCGTAGATGTGAATCCTTGGAGACAATGAGGTGCAGAGGAAATGAGTGAGTGTTTTTACGTCACAGTCACTGCTCTTCTAAAAAGTTTATAATGCACCTCGATATTCTAGGCCAAAGATAACTCATTTAAAATTCACACTGTGAAGATTTTTAAGTAGTTTAAAGGTGTTAGAAGGGTCCATAGTCATTATTTAATGTATCTTTCTGCACAAAGAGAATATAGTAATCAAACCTTCTTGGGAAATCTTTCCATTAGTGGCTGCTGGGTTAAAGTAAAAAGCTCAAAATGAACTCAAGACAGATCTGGGTTAAAATCCAGTGTTTGACACTGACTGTCCATGTGATTTTAAAGAAGTCCCATCATTGCTCCGAGCCTCAGTCTTCCCACCTATTCAGTTCTAGAGAAGCCATAGCCGCAAAGGATGTCAGTGAGAACTGACATTTTTTGTAAAACCTGTTGTACAAGGCTGAAAAGATGTTCAGTAAATGTTAATTATCTCTTTTTTCCTCAGAAGAATCAATGTTCAAAGATCCAAAAGCAACCCAACATCACTTAGAGTTGGGAATTCCTTCTTCCCTGCCACTATTTTCTTTGATATAAATGGACAAACTCCATTGTCCATGTAATTTGTTTTCATATTTAGATCCATTTACTTTTTCTTAAGTGTCTGCCTCCGTAAGTATACTGGGAACCCCCAGTGTGTGCTCAATGAAGATTTGTCAAATAAATGTGTGAATAAGATGTCATCACTTCTCTCACGCTTCCTGTTTTACACTCAAAAACTGTGAGCTTGACCTTCTAAGCCAAATCAGGAGTTATTTTATTTATTTACTCAATAAATATTTGCTAGACATCGACTTTGGGCCATGTGCTCTGTTTGATGGAAGGTGCAGTGATGATCTAGAACAGGGGTCAGCAAACGTGTTCTGCAAAGGGCCAGCCAGCAAATGCTTAGCTTGTGCAGAAATTAGAATCCCTGTCTCAACTACTCAACTCTGCCCTTGCAGCAGGAAAGAAGACGTAGGTAATATGAAAACAAATGATGTGACTGTCTTCCCATGTAACATTACCTACAAAAATAGGTGGTGAGAAAAAAGATGAAGAATTCACAGTTTCTGATTTCAAAACATAGTACAAAGTTATGGTGATGAAGGCTATGTGGTACTGCCGTATGGATAGACATATAATTAATGGAATGTAATCAAGAGTACAGAAACAAACCCGGTTTCTATGACTATGAATGGTCAATTTTCAACATGAATGCCAAGACCATTCAATTAAGAAAAAAATAGTCTTTTCAACAAATAGTGCTGGAATAATTGGATACACACATGCAAAATAATAAAGTTGGACTCCTTCCTGACAACATATATAAAAGTATGCTCAAAATTGATAAAAATCTAAACGTGAAAGCTAAAACCATAAAGTTTATTTTTTTAAAAATGTGTAAATCATTCATGACTTTAGATTAGACAATTATTTCATTATAGACATTTAAAAGAAAAGAATAGACCCACTGGAATTCATAAAAATTAAAACCTTTTGTGCTTCAAATGACACTATTAAGAAATGGAAAAGATATCCCATGGAATGAGAAAAAAAATTGCAAATCATATATCTAATAAGGCCCTACCATTCAGAATATGTAAACAGCTCTTACAACTCAACAATAAAAAAACAAATAATCCAATTATGAAATGGGCAAAATACTTGAATAGATACTTATCCTAAGAAGATATACAAATGGCTAATAAGCACATAAAAAGACGCTCAGGCCAGGTGCAGTGGCTCATGCGTGTAATCCCAGCACTTTGGAAGGCAGAAGTGGGTGGATCACTTGAGGCCAGGAATTTGAGTTCAGCGTGACCAACATGGCAAAATCCTGTCTCTATTAAAAAATAAAAAAAATAGCTGGGCCTGGTGGTGCACACCTGTAGTCCCAGCTACTCAGGAGGTTGAAGTACAAGACTCACTTGAGCCTGGGAAGCATAGATGGGACTGAACTGAGATCGTGCCACTGCACTCCAGCCTGGGCGACAGAGGGAGACTATGTCTCAACAGTAAATAAATAAATAAATGAGAAAATAAATAAATAAATAAATAAAAGATGCTTGATGTCACTAGTCACTCCGGAAATACATATCAAAACTATAATGACATATCATTTCACACCCATTACGATAGCTATAATCAAAAAAGGCAAAAAAGTGTTGGTGAGAATGTGGAGAAATTAGAACTCTCATATATTATTGATAACAAAGTAAAATGGTACAGCTACTATGGAAAACACTTTGGCAACTCCTCAGAAAGTTAAACATAGAGTTACCATATAATCCAGTAATTCCACTCCTAGGTATATGCCCAGGAAAGACGAAAACATGTTTAGGCTAAGACATGTCCAGGAATATTCAGCATTATCTGTCACAGCCAAGATTGGAAACAACTCAAACACGCATCCAAATGATAAATGAGCGAATAAAATGTGGTGCACGCATACAATGAAAAATTACTCAGCAATAAAAGGAAATGAATTAGTGAGGCACTCTGCAACTCAAAAGGTTCATGACTGAACCTCAAAATCATTATGCTACATGCAAAAATTCAGTTACATAAAACCACATGTTGTATTATTCCATTTATATGAAAGGTCCAGAATGGGCAAACATACAGACACAGAATAAGTTAGTTGTTACGGGAGACTGGGAAGAAGGAGAAACAGGGAGTGACCGCTAATGGACATGGGATTTCTTTGGCGGGGAGAACAATACAAATATTCTGGAATTAGACAGTGGTAATGGTGGAACATCTTCATGAAATATACTAAACACCAACAAATTGTACAAGTTGAATAGGTAAAGTTCATGCTTCATTATATGTAAATTTTTTCACAACAGAAAAAAAAAGAGAGAGAGAGAGAAAAGCAAATGGCAGCCAGGTTTGGCCTATGGGCTATAGTTTGTCAAGGCCTAAACTACACAGACATCTAGCTCTTTGAGACTCTCCTCTAGTGAGAACATCGCATAACCTAAGTGTCCCTGTGATGTAGCCTGGTGGGTGAGGTAGAGAGGAGCTAGTGGAAGGACATCCGATACATCTCTAGGGAGCCCTGGAAGAATTCCTACAGGAGATAACACCTAAGTGGAGATGGAGAAAATGAGTCCAATGTGGCAACTTGGAAAGGCAAGTGCTACCAGCTAGAAGGAGGAACATGTCAAGTCCAGGGATTAGGGGAGAGCAGGAGAGCTTCAAAGAATGGATGGAGGTAGAGGGGTGCAAAGAAACTTTTTAAACTAAGTGAATGAGGTTAGATTATTTTGAAAAGGGAGACAAGAGGGAACCATTTGATCATTAACTTTTTTCTTGCGTTTTAACTAAGGTAAGATGTGATGTTTGGATGTGCATTGTATGAGGGTCACTCTGGCTGCAGAGTCAGGATTCATGCAGAGAAGTAAATGAAAGACTGAGGGCTGGGAGACCCTGTGGAGGTACATAAAGAAATCCAAGCAAGAAGGAAATGAGGGGAGTGGCTGTGGGGAGAAAAAAGAAACCCCTGCTAGAATCTGGTCCAGGGGAAGTTCCAGGGCACTATCCACTTTCACTCTATAAATGTGTGATTCAAGCCCCTTCTCCACCCCCTTCTCACCACCCTCTCAGCTTAAGTTCCAGGGCACTATCCACTTCCACTCCATAAATGTGAGATTCAAGCCCCTTCTCCACCTCCTTCTCATCACCCTCTCATCTTCACCATTCGCTTCATCAGTCATTACCTCAGGATGAAGAGGAGAGTGGAGAAGCAGAACTCTGGATCACTTTTCCTTTTTTTTTTTTTTTTTTTTGAGACAGGGTCTCACTCTGTCACCCAGGCTAGAATGCAGTGGCTTGATCTCGGCTTACTGCAACCTCTGCCTCCCAGATTCAAGTGACTGTCCTACCTCAGCCTCCCAAGGAGTTGGAATTACAGGTGCACACCACCATGCGCAGCTAAATTTTGTATTTTTAGTAGAGGCAGGGTTTCACCACATTATCAAGGCTGGACTCGAACTCCTGACCTGAGGTGATCCACCTGCCTTAGCCTTCCCAAAGTGATGGGATTACAGATGTGAGCCACGGTGCCAAGCCACAGTTCTGGATCACATTTTTTGTCACAAAAAAGTATTCATAATAATAAAAGCACCTGAAATTTATTAGGACACTTTACTACTCTTCCAAAGTATTCAGCAGCAGTTAGACAGAGCTGACTTTCCTTGCCTCCTGCTCAGTGGCTGCATCATTCCAGGAAAGTCACTTTGTCTTGCAGTGCCTCCAGTTTCCTCTCATTTGAAGGGATAACAATGTATGTATCAATTAAGTTGAGGAGATTGATTAGATCACATAGCTAACCTCCTCATAGAGTAACCGGAGAATGGGAAGGTATTTAATAAATTGCAATTAGTATAATTATTTGACAATAATTATTTATACTTCCCCACAGTCCCCTGAGGCAGACAGGCCCAGTTCAGGGCTCCGTCACTTAGCATGCCTGGGGGAATCTGCATAGCTTGAACAATCTTATCCAAAAAGTCAGGAACAGAGGTGAAGGAGAGCTCATGTCTTCTAAATCATAATCTTGTTTACATTCTACTGAACCTGATAAACTTGGACCCTTTTTGAAATTGAAGAACGTGGTTCCTACAGGGCTTTTCCAGAACCTCTTGACTTTAAAATTCCCCATCCAAGCTCTTAAAGTAAATCCGTCGTACCTTATTGGGCTGTTGGCAGCATCAGGGTCTTTGGCATGCACTCTCCCAACCACGGTGCCAGCAGCTGCATTTTCTTGGACTTCATGGATGTAACTTGGGGCCAAGAACATAGGGGGCTCGTCAGCATCTTCTACTGCAATCTTGACGGTCACAGTGTCCTTGAAGGGGCCATTGCTGATAAACTTCGGGTCGATGTGCACGTTGGCTGCCTCTACCTTCAAGCTATAGGCTCTTTTGGTTTCAAAATCTACAGGCTGGCAAGAATGAAGAGAAGATTGACAACCAATTCCTTGAATGGAAGAGAAAGAACTGATTGTTTTATAGGGAAGAGTGAATAGTTCCTCAAAGGGAGAAAATCAGACTCTACTCAATATCAAATTTCCTGAGCCATTTGGTCAGAAAATCACACAAATCAATTGCTGAAACTTAGAATGTGCCTAATGGGTCATTCTAAGAGCACGACAGACACAGAAAGACCATGTCATCTAAAATGAACCTTATTCTATATAGCAACACTAGTGTTGCCCAAATAAGTCACTAAGAATTACCTAAGGAAGGGAATTAAAACACTACAAAAAAACATTTGGTACCTCATTCTGAAAAGTAAGAATCTTGGTAACAAAAATACCCACTGAGTTTCAGCCAAAACCATGTTCTTTTGATGACTGGTTCATACCTCTCCCACCCGCAACCATCCAGCTTGATCATATTGAAAGCTTCATGTTGAAAGTTTCTGACCACGTTCTGTTTCCCAATGTCTGGGACTCTTATCAGCAGTGGCCCATAAGATGACATAGGGTGGTTTATAGGTAATTTGATAGGTGAGGTCAAATGATATTAACTTACATACTGAGATAATTATTTATTTTCCAAGTCTTTAAATCCTTGACACACCAAGTAGAACACCGTTTTAACATATCTGCTCTGTTTCGCAATCTCTTTTGTGAGTTATTATGATACAACTCTAGCTAGAATGTAATGGCATCGTTTTGGTTTGATTGCATTTATTTTAAGTTACCTTCTATTTTGGCAAGTGACAAGATAATGAGGGAAATGTTTCCTTTTTTAAAATGCTTCCTTTTTTAAAAAAAAGAATGCATATATATTAAAGATGGTCTATTTAAAGAAAAACAAATGTAAGCAGTAAAATTTTACACGAATATGAAAGAAAAAATGAGTAGTAGCATTTGAATGGCTGTAGTTATGGGGAAATTGATGGTAAACACTGCCTAATTTTGAATGAGAGGAGTTACAGTGAATCAGTCAGCAAAGGATGGAAAGTAACATTGTAGCAGAGAAACAAGCCCTGCTGCCTAGGAAACAACTTTCTAATTAGTGCTCTGGATGTTGCTGAACTACCAAATGTTTGGAAAGAGTTTCATCTTCTAAGGCGAGCATCTGCTGGCCATGCTGTTGTCATTTGCCTGGCAAACGCTTATTCTGAATGGGCATACAGTCACGGGGCTTATTCCTGATCTAATTTTGCAGTACTCCACGCTGAGCCTGATGATCCCAGTTTCAACAGTGTTAAACACGTTCAATATCCTTGATACTTTTTCTACCATCTTCCTACCTCCCTCTTCCCAGAGTCAGGCAACACTACCTTTTTCCAAATCTAAACCAGCCTTTCCATCATCCTGGGACTCAGCAGTTCCTTTCTCCTTGGCTAGGTTACTGAGCAGCAGAAAGGAAAGATATTTATAGACTGAACATACGAGATTGCTGCAACTTCTAAAAAATCCCTTCAATCATTAGATAGCATTAAACACTGCAATATGATAGTTCTGAGGCTGGGTAATTTATAATCAGAAAAGAGGAAATTTTCTAATATCAGATAGTCTGTTGATCTTACTACAGCAGAATCTTTTGTACTTGGTTTAGGCATGTGCCTAAGGACCTGGAGCCATTTTCCCACTGGGAAGCCTTGTTGGTGTTGAGGACAATATCCTCATGCTGCAGTTTCACATCCCAAGCTAAGCTCTCCAGCCCTTTGCAGAGGTTTATGTGGGATGTCCTTTCCCAGTTTGGCGAGATTCCAAGTCTGGTAGTCAGTTCAAGCCTCATGGCCTTGTGAAGTCCTCCTCAACAGCCCCAGATAGATTTGTGTGGCCCCCTAGTGGCCCTTTGGCAGCCCTTCATTTCCCTTCCCAGCGAGGTGGGGGTGGGAGTGGAATGGAGGAGAGCATCCCTAAGAAGTCTACTGAGTCTTACTGCTCTTTGCTGATCTTTGTCCCACGGGATGCAAGAATGACTGTACCAAGTGGTCATACGCATCCGTTATTTTGCCTGAATGAGGAGTGGGGTTGATAGATGCTTAAAATTTAGACATTTGCCTACAATTTATTCCCTTCCTCCCTCCAAGAAAGATGTGAGGTAGTTTCCCATGTGAACATTTAGATCCATGTTATGAGTAGTTGAAATAAAGCTAAATGAGGCAACACATTGCATAAGCCATAAAATCTTAATACCCCCTAGTTTACTAATCCCACCTCTGAAAATCTTCCCTGAGGGATTAATTCAACAGAAAACCAAAACAAACAATATTCAAAAATGCATGATATTTGTTAGATATAATAGAAGGTTATATCTAATCTGTGGAAATATACACACAAAACACGAAATCCAACTGTGAGGTTTTATTAAGGAAATAATGATTCGTCAATAGGATGGGATGTTATGTAGTCATTAAAAATGATTATGTACATTATATAACAGCATGTAAAATGTTTATGATGTGACATTAAGTGAACAAATCAGATCACCCTCTGATTGCAACCGTGTTAAATGTTATGTATCCATATCTATATATGTGCGGACAAAGAATATAAAGCAAAATCAAACATAAAAAGTTTTATTAAAACAGGGAATATTAAAAATGCCTTATAATTCTGCTCTGACACTGCTTTACAAGGAGTTTATTTGGTTGAAAATAAATAGCTCAGACACTGTGCGGTGATTTCTCTGAGATAAATGGGATTCCCATTCAGCCAAAGGTGCTGCATGAACAGATCGGATTTTCCCCTCTAAGTCCACGAAGCCACCTAAAATCTCACCTTCATTTGACCCTGGTTCTTCCTCCGCTAACCACATAGAGACTGTCTAACTACCTCAAGGGTAGTTTCTCTCTCCCCTGTTCACCATTAAACTTAAGAGAGTCAGAACGCAAGAGGGATTTATTGCTTTCTAAAATATTCAATAAATGAATGATTCTATCTAGTAATTATTTCTTGAATTCTTCTCCTTCACTACCGTCTCACTGCCTCTTCTACCTTCTTCAATTCTTTGTAATGTCTCCGTTGAATTTTAACAAGTTTGTTCATTGGTTTTACTGCATCTATCTTAAGACTCTCAAGATTGAAGGTATTGCAGCTTTTTAAATGTGTCCTGTTTCCATTGATACTAGCCTTTCATGAGTTATCTTTTTCTGCCTTTTCTGTCCTTAACTATCCAGCAAATTCCTCCTCATCTATCAAGACTCAGCTTGAGAACTGCCCCCCTCAAGAAGTCATTCATGACCCACGTTCATAGGTCTTATCACATCATTGCAGGCAATTTTCAACTGGGGAGTGATTTTGCTCCCAGTTACTCCAGGGATATTAGGCAATGTCTAGAGTAATTATTTTTACTATTATTATCAGGACATTGCGATGGGGTAGAGCATGTGCTTAATGACCTTTATTGAGGGGAAGCCTGGGATACTAGATACTACCAAATATCCTACAAGGCACAGAACAGCCTCCTACAACAAAGAATTATCCAGCCCAAGACATCAACACCTCCAAGGCTGAGAAAACTCTCTCAGTTTTAATTATTGTTTCACTTCACTGTCCTGTTAAATTGTGAACTCCCTGTGGTCAGGACTCTGTCTCTTCAACTTTAGATTTCCAGCCTCTGGCAAAGGGCCTGCCTGACAAATAATAAGAACTCAATAACTCTTGGTGGAAAAATGGGTGAATAAATTAGGAAATAAATAAAAATACTAAGTTAAAAAATACTTTAAAATGCAGAAATAGTGCCAGAATGTCTCTATAGACTTTTATGGTATTAAATTGCATGTAACGACTTTCACAAGGAGTCATATTTTTACTCTGTTAAATTCATCTATAATTTTTCTTTTTTTTCCCCAGTGGACATTTGGAACTTTGTGCTACAAGTTTGAGCAAATGTTCTTTTACAAATGATATAACATCTTACACTGTTTAAAACCTAAACGTCAGTGTTTTATAGAAGATTATTCCTTTGCCTAGAATAAACACACTGAATTGGAGGCAAATGTGCAAATTAATCATATGCAGAGAGCTCATTTGCGATGTGTGAGTTCCATGGGGGTGATTTAAATGTTTCAGGATTTCAGAGATACAGTGTGTGTTTATGCCCTGAATACACTGAAAACAGGTGACAACCTTAGCATAACCAACTACCCAATTACATGAACAGCAAAGGATGGGAGGCAGGAATCTTTGATGTCAATGTTCACATGTCAGTGTCAAGCAGAAGAGATAGTAATATTAATTAACGAAGTAAGTTGACAGCTCTAGGCAACACACAATTCGCACAGCTACTTTTCCAGAGGAGAAACCAGAATTAGTGATGACTACCCTAGCTCCCTGTGGTTGATAATTAGGCTTTCTCAGTCCTACCATTCATCCATTAACGTTGACTTTTCCAAGTATCCAAATTTCACCCCAATTTCCATATCCTTCATTTTCTTTATTTTTTTTAACAGTCACTCCCTACCTTCTCATTGTTTTGTGCCCCATAATATTTTCCCCAACCCCAACACACTTTAAAATGTTGTAAAAGGCCAGCTTCTTAGCACAGGTCACTCCTTGCTCCCCCACCTGAAAGATTCCTTTCAGGACCAGTCTTCCCCCACTGGTCCGTCCTTGCCTCCTCTTTAGCTACTGGCCTCTTTATTGATTCTTCAAATTAACTTTCTATCAGTGTTACAGTCCAATCTTTTCCACCACACCACGGAGTTTAATATGCATGCTACAAAACCAAGTTGAAAATGAATGCTTGATTAAAACCAAGGTAATCCCATCCTCCAATTCTGATTTAATACTCCATACACTTTCATGATGGAGAGGTGTTGATTTCTCAAATAGTAAATCACGGGGAGAAACCATTTTAGAATGTATGGGAACTATTTCTCCACTTGGAAGTGAATCTTATCTGGCTCTCCTTTACAAACACTTTCTGGGCCAGCTGTTTTCGAAATGTCTTGAGAGGGAAGTTGTTCTAGAATAACCACGGTGTGAATTCCAGGTCTGCATGCCTGAGCTGTGTGACAGTGACTGGGTCAAACGATTTCATTTGTCTGAGACCCAATCTCCTCAAAATTAAGTGGAGGTCTCTTTGCCAATTGGGATAATACTACCTACTTTATACTTTTGTTTGTTTGTTTGTTTGTTTTGTTTTGTGAAAATTGAATGAAATGATGTTTGTAAGAGGCTGGTGTTCTGTCTTGCCAGTAGTTAGTGTTGAGTGAATGTAAAAAAGAAGAAACACTAAACTTCTCCTTGTAATAAATTAATCCCAGAGACATGTTTTTGATGACTGACTCTGGGGGAAGGTCCACAGACTACCTGACTATGAGGGGAGGTCCACAGGCTATTTGACTATGGGAGAAGGTCCATTATTGTTGCTTCTCCAGGTTCACTTGAGATAAAAACAAGCAGAGAATTGACTTAAGTTTCACAGAGGGTCCAGCAATGCAGTGAACCTTGAATGTTCAAACAAGAAGAGTTTTGAGCAGCCTATCTAACAGATTCAGTGTGGCAGAGCTAAGGGGGCAATTCCATGCATGCTCAGGGCTGCTTCTTCAAAATCTAGATTTATTTCAGTGTCCTTCCCACCATGAGAGAACTGTGCTTGCCTCCATCGGAAAACATTTAAGAACTGACTAGCAATCTCGGGCAGGTATCACCAGCCCCTTTTGTCAGCTTGTCCGCAGTAACAGAAAGGAATATAATTCTGTGATCTTCCAGGGCTCAGAGCTCAACTACAAAGCTGGGTCGGCCCCCGGTTTCACAAATTCTCATTTCTTAACCGTCGCCTCCCTATTTCTTGCAGTGTTGCCTTGGCAGAGCAGGTCACACCCACTGACATGTCTGATTCCTTACCCTAACTCACCTTTTTCAGCTTTATCACCCCCTCCTGGGTTTCATAGTCCGTTGTGATTTCAAACAATTCCATACCATCTCCATCAACAATACTGTATGTGACTAAGCCATTTTCTCCAATGTCTGGGTCTTTAGCTTTCACTCTTCCTACTTCCTCCCCAGGGACGGCTGCTTCTGACACAGACATCTGGTATACGCCTAGAAGAAGAAGACATCTACTTTTATTTTCCCTTTTATTTGGCAGCTGCAAGACTAGATTTCATTGAATCCCAATAAATTTCTCAAAAGATTTGAAATTGAACTTTCTATTGACTGAAAACATGAAAGAAGTGAATGGATGTGGGGAGGAAGATCCCACATGGCCTGCTTGTCAAAAGAATGTGTTCTATGAAGGGTAATAACGCAATATCTGGGACCAGGTGAAATGCTGGGGTCACCTGCCACATGTAAGGGAGGAAAACAATGCTGTGTTACATTTCCCATCAGGTAATGAGGGAGAACCATGCATATCTTCATTTATCGAAATAACTGAAGATTCTTTTCATGTCTTCAGGATGGTCCATGAGTTAACTCCAAGACTCACTTATGGTATTGCCAACAGCCCAGGAAAAAAAATTCTGTTTAAAAGCCTTCCTTCAACAGCTCCATATTTACTTTAAAAATGCAAACTTTATCTTTAACATCACTCCCTGTCTAACTCTATATTTGACACTCCCCTTATTTCACCTCCTTCACAACTTGCCTCCTTCACAAGTTGGTCATTTGTTACCTTCTCCAGAAAGCTTTCCTGCAGTGTGACCTTCCTATATATTTATTTAATGTTTATTGGTGATTTGTTTTCTAAGGCCACCAGAACGGGCACAAAAGAACCAGCGACTAGACAAGTGTAGGAGCAAAACTGCAAGTTTATTTTGGTCACCTAGCTTCAGGGGAAGAAGGTGGGTAGGGGGAGAGGTCTGTTGGCCTCCGGCAAATGAGGCCAACAGAGTCACCCGTGGAGCTCTCGGACGGAGTTCCAACAGTCCCGACCGCAGTGGGGAAGCTGGGAAGTCCGTGCGTGGCGTTCGTCCTGAGCGGCTTTTCTAGGAGTGGGAGGGCAATAGGCGGGGCACGGGCGTGTCGGGGGGCGTTCCGCAGGTGCGACCAGGTAAATCTTGGTCTCTTCAGATTGACATCACCTGGCGCATGCCTAGTTGGTCTGCACCTTCCCAGGTCGCCGGCTGCATTTTCGCAAGCCCGGGAAAAGTTGGGGGGGGGGGGGATGAAGAACCCGGAAGTGCACCATCTTGCCTCCGTTCGTCCAAACAGTCCAACCTTTTATTGATAATAGTGATAAAGGGGCGCCATGGGTCTGTCTGGCTACTTCCTGCTGTTAAGAGGCGCTGTTAAGGTCGGGGCCCATGGTTGGCATTTGGACGTACGGATGAATAAAATAAGGCACAGTATTAGTACAGGAATGAGGAATGGAAGCATTTGTTGGAATAGGGGCAAAACCCAGAAGGGAGGTCCCGGCAAGGTTGGGGTATTAAGGTTCTGTATTTCAGTTTTTTTTTATTTTATTGAGGGTTTGAATGTTAGTGTCTACTAGGCCTGACTTGCTAACATAATAGCAGCACTATTCTCCAAGGAAGAGACAAGTGCCTCCTTTTTCAGCTGTAAACAAG
>NW_016809276.1:948098-979730 GCF_001698545.2 Rhinopithecus bieti | reverse complement strand
GATGAAGAACCCGGAAGTGCACCATCTTGCCTCCGTTCGTCCAAACAGTCCAACCTTTTATTGATAATAGTGATAAAGGGGCGCCATGGGTCTGTCTGGCTACTTCCTGCTGTTAAGAGGCGCTGTTAAGGTCGGGGCCCATGGTTGGCATTTGGACGTACGGATGAATAAAATAAGGCACAGTATTAGTACAGGAATGAGGAATGGAAGCATTTGTTGGAATAGGGGCAAAACCCAGAAGGAAGGTCCCGGCAAGGTTGGGGTATTAAGGTTCTGTATCTCAGTTTTTTTTATTTTATTGAGGGTTTGAATGTTAGTGTCTACTAGGCCTGACTTGCTAACATAATAGCAGCACTCTTCTCCAAGGAAGAGACAAGTGCCTCTTTTTCAGCTGTAAGCAAGTCTAGGGCTCGCCTGTTTTGGGCAGCTACTTGGGCTATTGAGGTAGTTCGGCGCTGCAGGGAGGCCAGGCTTTCAGCTGATTCCAATAACTAGAGGGAGGAAAACAGCCCGTTTTTGACGGAAGTGGCATAGTGGCATGGAAAGTTGCTGGAAAATCGCTGGTTCTTTTGTGCCCGTTCTGGTGGTCTTAGAAAACAAATCAATTGGGAGCCTAATACTGTACATGGAGGTACCGTCCTAGTGCCAGGACACTGTTTTATTTGGTTGTTTCGTTTACTACTAAACAAAACAGTCAAGATTCCTCTCCTAATGAGGCAGACTGAAGAGAAAAAATAAAAACAAATGTAAACACACTCTGATGTCACTGCACTGAAAAAGGAAAAGAAAGTAGGGTAAAAGGGTGAGGGTTCTGAGTGTGGATGTGTGGTTGTGTGTGTGTAAGTGCATGATTGTGTGTGAGGGGGTAAATGTGTGAGTGGCTGTAGAGTGATTGTGTGGGCATGAATCTGTTGTGTAAGAGTGTGAGTGTGTGTATGAATGTGAGCTACTTGTGAGTGAGTCTGTATGTGTATGAGTGCTTGTGTTAATAATGCGTAGGTGAGAAGCAGAAAGAGGGAGAGATTGATTTTTGAGTAGTGTGGTAGAAGAAGACATTCTTTAGAAAAAGGAATCTAAAAAGACTGAGGAAGACAATGATGTGAATCTCTGCAGGATAAAAGCTACAGGCTAGGTGATTAGCAAGTGGCAAATACCCTAAGGTGAGAAGATCCTAAAACCTGCAGAGGAACAAGAGGAGGAGAGTGACTCCAGCCTTCTGGTGAGAGAGAAGGGCATGTAGGGAAGTGGAGGCCAAATTGCATAAAATAGACCATTGCGGGTTTCAGGTTTTGTTTAAACTTGGGGAAATCACTGGAAGGTTTTCAGTAAGTAGCTGAGATTCAACATTATCTTATTTGCTTTTCACATTTAATACTCTGTGCGCGACATAATATCGAGAAGCCAGGGTTGAAAATCTTGCCTCTATCATTTCCAAGCAAAGTGGTCTTGGGCAAGTTACTTATGCTCATTATGTTTTAATTTCCTCTTACAGAGATTTCATCAGTTCCAAGACTTTGTCTATATTTATCAATAGTATTTTACTTTGCAACTTTCTTTTGGATTCATAATCTATTTAATCTCACTATGCCCTCTACATTAAAGGACGAGTGGGAAGTGGGAGTCCCTTGTAGATAATTAGCAATTAATACGAAGGTTTTAAAAAAAATTGTCCTATGCAGATTTTCTCCAAATCTCATTCAAGTTCATGGCAGCGAAACCAGTACAACCAGTACAGTAGCAATGTAACTTTACTACATGATTATCTATGACCAAGGGCAGTAAGGGCTGCCTGCTAATAATTCTGCTTGACCTTTCTTTTCCAGCACACTAGACAATCGTACAGTGTGGATAATGGAGCATGCAGCTCTTAGAATGTTATATGAGCCTCAGGCTTATTGAGGATGCTGAACTTGTGCCCGGCCAGGCAAAAGATTCTTGTGTAGATTCTTGTTTTTGAATTCCTTTGAGTCACCACAGTGCCTTCCTGGGGCCACATTTAGTTGCCTTCCTTGTTATCTCATTTGCAAAATGTTCCATTTCTCTGATAGTGAGCTCACAGGCTCTAACAAGACACTTTCATGATGAACCCCCCATGCATTAGCAGCACCAGCAGCACCACAGTCATACTGTCCATCCATATACATCTATACATACAGAGACAAACTTGTGTTCAAACTCTGACTTTGTCATATTTCTAGGGCAACTTATGCAGTTTTTATGGAAGCCAGTCTTATCTGTATAATGTAGGCTCTTGCAGAGATTTACAATAGCAGTGACTATTCATTAAATGATGGTAGTTGCTATAATTACAGTTATTATTAATAACCTTTCAAAATCATTTTTTTCATTTAATTCCCTTCACAATTTTATGAACATTGTGGAACAGCCATAATCCCCCAGATAACAATGGCTAGAATTTGTTGACAACTTATAGACAGTTGTCATTATAAGATTTTACACTAGCTCCTTTAGTCCAAACAGTAATCCTATTAATTAGGTACTGTGGAAGATTGCATTTTCCAAAACATGGCCCAAACAATATCTCCCATCCCACGTGCTTTTCCTTCAACATGACTTTGACAGGTCTTCCATTGAAAGGTGGAGTCTACATAAACTCCACTTAGATTTGTGCAGCCTGATGACTCCAGTGGAAAGGATGCGATGTGACTTCTGAAGCTAGTTAGCAAAAGGCAACACAGTTTCTGCCTGGTGCCCTTGGGAATCACACGTTCCAAAACCAGCCCACACAGAAAGGAAGCAGCAATCAACACAAACTTGCCAGCCATGCAAGTAAGCTGGTTTGGAAGTGAATCCTCCAACCCCAATGGAGCTGTCCCCAGCTGTTGCTGTGGGGAACAGAGGCATGCTGTCTCCTCCAAGCCTCGCCCAAATTCCAGACACATGATAAAAACAAATTATTATTATTATTATTTTAAACCACTGTTTTCCAGCAATTTGTTACATAGTAATTGATAACAGATTCAGGTACTATTATATCCAGGTTAGAAACGGGGACACTGAGGCAGAAAAGCGTTCATTAATTACTAGATTGCATCATGACTACCAAGCAAAATACTTAGCAAAAACAATGTTTTGTTTCCAGGGTTGTAGAACTTTTTACATTTTTTCATTCTCCTACTACCTCTACTCCCCGACATTGTTATTGCTGTTGTTGTCTTGTTTTTGTGTTTTGTTTTGTAAGAATGATATGAACTGCCCCTCATTTTCTAGATTTTCTTTTTGATACCTGAGTAAAGCAGGAATAGGTTAGAGGAGGCAGAGGGCTGGCTGTGGCACCGTGGAAAAGGGAAAACCAAGCCCACCTACTTACTCTGCGGAAACTTTGGTGGGTTGTCATTGACATCGGTCAGTGTGATCGTCACTTTGGTTGTCCCTGAGAGTCCGCCCATATGTCCACCCATGTCCTTGGCCTGGATCACCACGTGGTACTCCTCCTTGGCCTCCCTGTCCATGTTGGGTAGGGCTGTTCTGATGATACCTGGACAGGTGAGCAGGCAACATCACAGATATTCGTTTATAACATTATGACAAGAAAGTTCTGAGCACTGAGGAAGCAATGCTGAATAAAATAGCTCATGCCCTGGGCAAGAATCATTTCAACATGATAATTACAACCAAAGGCAGCCATACTGAAGCATCATTATGTCTTTTTAAGCAAATCATAAAACTTACTATACAACATTTGTATTTATGTTTTCCTGTACATGCAAGTAATAACCTTATTCTTCTCAGATATAAACACCCTAAAGACTGAAATATTTGAGTGGCCATTGCATGGATATCCATGACTAAACTCATACTTTTTGACTTCCAGCACAATCTTCTCTAAGTCTATTGCTGCATACAATTCACAGAAATGTTTGATGGCACATATTACGTTTAAAGTAGGAGGTGCATATTTCATGCAATACATTAAAATGTAAATATTAATTTTTAAAAGAGTGAACCAAATGGGTTAAATGTATACAATGCTCATACAAGCATGTACTATTATCACCTGTCACTGAAAACAATGATAAATTAATAACTGAATTCTACATGATTGCTGGATATTGGCACATGTGTGCCATGCTCACTTAAATCTTTAGGAGACATTTGGAAGCTTTTTCTCTCTGTAGATATGGCAACAGTTACCTGAGAAATATGGAGAGCACTGTGGAAGCCTTAGTCCTTATTGCTGTCTTACTTCTGGCATTAAAGTTGAGTTTTTAGATTATATTTGTTATTGGGTCATCGTGAAATATGAAAAAAACAATAATAAATGTTTCATGGTGTGCTGTGTGCCAGGCACAGGCCAAGTATCTAATCCTCACACTAACCCTGTAGGGTAGCCCTCTTTATTCCTTTTTCATAGTTGATCAAACAGATAATTAAATAAGTTCTGATCAGGCCTGGGACTTCTTATTCACCATGTGTTACAAGTCACAGTGACATTCCACAGTACCTGTCTGTGCTTCCACCGAAAAATAGGGTTGTCCTTCGAGGATACTGTACACTAACTTGGCGCTATTTCCGTAAGTGGGGTCATCTGCATCTGAAGCTGTCACCTGGATTACTGACGTTCCTTAAGAGCGAAATAAATTAATTAGCAACATCCCCTCAGCTTTTCAAAGTATGTTCTTGTTTACAAAGTTTTATTTTAAAATTAACCCTGAAGAAGGCACCACAATTATTCAACATTCTCTCATTTTCCTGGAGTTGAGATGCAAAGCAACCAGTCAACCAACCTTCCTTCCTTCTCTATAAGAATGCCCACAGTTTAAAAATGAACTTTCTGTATTTATAGTACATCCTGCATCGGTTGGTGATTAAAATAATATTACAAACATTATTGCAAACATATCTTACAACTCATGCACTTGAAATGTTCAGTATATCAAATAATTACATTAAAATCTTCCCAAAGTGTATAATAAATGATAATTAACGATAAATTGCTTTCATGAAAGGACAGAGTATAATCTTCCATCTGTAGCAGAACAATAAATACATCACTTTATTGTTGCTTTGCATGTAATAAAATTGCTGCTAATACTACAATTTAATTAATTTATGGCCATAAATATTGAGCAGAATGTTGTTCCCTACTGGCATGAAAATTGCATCTTCCCACCTGTAGCTGGTCTGGTAGCCATGTAACAGAAATCACCAGTAGACATCTGGTGAGAGGTAAGGGGAGCATTCATGGGTCAAATGAAGGGAAACCAGAAAACTGAAGAAAGATGGGGCTCTGTTTTTCCTAAAAACAACTTTTGTTTCTGGCTGGTCACAAATAGCAAGTATCTGGGGCATGGCGTGCTGGGCTTCAGAGCAGGGAGAGAGGAGCTGGAAGAAGAAAACCAGCAATTATCGAATTTCTCTGTGCCAGCATGATCTGGGGGCACATTCCATGTATTTTGTCAGCATTCCTCTGCTGGGCATTTTTTTACATCCACTGTATTATTGAGAAATTGAATATGAGATATATGAAGCTTTGTAATCTATTTCACAAAGTTAGTAATTGCCAAACTCTAACCCCAATCCAGCACGCAACAAAACTCAAGTTCATTCTGTAACATTTTCAGCAGAGGGGCAAGGTTCTACATGGGAGGCAAGGGAGCCAGTTTCCACAGCCTCTCACTACCTTTAATTTATAGGGTTGTCAGTGATTTTTGTGTGTTGTACATCTCACTTTTTTCTAGTTACTGTTCTATAATTCATTATTTCACAGAAACAACCTCTTTGGAGCTCTTCCCATTTGTCAGTCACTATTCTAGGCAGGATAGATTTATAAAGGAAAATACCATCATCGCATGGCTAGGGAAATTATTAATTTTTAATGCTTAATTTCCTTCTAGAACTCTGCTACATCCTTTACAATGGTTTTGCATTTCACATCTATTTCACTTAACCTTCAACATAGTTTATATTATCCTCATTTTATAGATGGCAAAATGAAAACCTAGAAAGGTATAACAGGTTGCCTGGGTTCGCATGGCTGATTAGGAGTGCAGCCATGATTCATAGCACTGTCTGACAACAAAGACTATACTGTCATATGCCGTAATACAATGTTTGAGTCCTCAAAATAATAAGAGCCGTCCATGACAAAGCCACATCCAGCATCACACTGACTGAGCAAAAGCTGGAAGCATTCTCCTTCAGAGCAGGAATAAGACAAGGATGCCCACTCTCACCAGTCCTAGTCAACATAGTACTGGAAGTCCTAATCAGAGCAATGAGGCAAGAGAAAGAAATAAAAAACATCCAAATAGGAAAAGAAGAAGTCAAATTATTTCTCTTCACTAGTGATACGATTCTACACCTAGAAAACTCTAAAGACTCCGCCAAAAGGTTCCTAGAACTGATCAACAACTTCAGTAAAGCTTCAGAATACAAAATCAAGGTACAAAAACCAACGGCATTTCTATACATCAATAACACTCAAGCCGAGGGCCAAATCAAGAATACAGTGCAATTCTCAATAGCCACAAAACAATAAAATACTTAGGAATACATCTAACCACGGAGGTGAACTATCCCTACAAGGAGAATTTGGAAACACTGCTGAAAGAAATCATAGATGACACAAACAAATGGAATATTGATCCTTCAATGGTATTGATTCTTTCAACCCATGAGAATAGAATGTTTTCCCACTTGATATCATTAAAATGGCTATACTGCCCAAAGCAATCTACAGATTCAATGCGATTTCTATCAAACTACCAACATCGTTTTTCACAGAATTAAAAAAAAAAAAAAAAAAAAAACTGTCCTAAAACTCATATGGAACCAAAAAAGAGCCCTAATAGTCAAAGCAATCCTAAGCAAACAGAACAAAGTTGGAGGAATCACCTTACCCAACTTCAAACTACACTACAAGGCTACAGTAACCAAAATAGCATGTTGCTGGTGCAAAAACAGACACACAGACCAATGGAACAGAATAGAGAACCCAGAAATAAAGCCACACACCTGCAGCCACCTGATTATCAACAAAGTTGACAAAATTAAGCAATGAGCAAAGTACTCCCTAATCAATAAATAATGCTACGGTAGCTGGCTAGCCTGATGCAGAAGAATGAAACTGGACCCCTACCTTTCCCCATATACAAAAATTAACTTAAGGTGAATTAAAGATTTAAATGTAGGACCTCAAACTATAAAAGCCCTAGGATAAAACCCCAGGAAACACCATTCGGGACATTGGCCTTGGGAGATAACTTATGACTAGGTCCTCAAAAGCAATTGCAACAAAAATAAAAATTGACAAGCAGGACCTAATTACACTAAAGAGCTTCTGCACAACAAAGGAAACTATCAACAGGGTAAAGAGACAACCTACAGAATGGGAGAAAATATTCACAAACTACACTCCCAACAAAGGTCTAGTATCCAGAATCTATAAGGAATTTAAACCATTCAACAAGTAAAAAAACAATGTCATTAAAAAGTGGGCAAAAGACATGGATGGACACTTATCAAAAGAAGATATGCAAATGGCTAACAAACATAAAAAAAAAAATTGATCGTCACTAAACATCAGAGAAATGTAAATCGAACCAATAATGAGACACCATCTCACACTAGTTAGAATAGCTGTGATTAAAAAGTCAAAAAATAACATGCCGGTGAGGATGTGGAGTAAAGGGAACACATATACATTGTTGGTTGGAATGTACATTAGTTCACTCTGAAAAGCAATTTGGAAAAGTCTCAAATAAAACAGAATTACAATTAAAGGCTGGGCGCGGTGGCTCATGCCTATAATCCTAGCACTTTGGGAGGATGAGGTGAGCGGATCACCTGAGGTCAGGAGTTCAGATCAGCCTGGCCAACATGGCAAAACCCCTTGTGTACTAAAAATACAAAAAAACTAGCCAGTGTGGTGGTGGGCACCTGTAATCCCAGCTACTCAGGAGACTGAGGCAGGAGAATCGCTTGAACCCAGGAGGCAGAGATTGCAGTGAGCCAAGATCATGCCACTGCACTGTAGCCTGGGCAACAGAGTGAGATTCCGTCTCAGAAAAAAAAAAACAAAAAAAAGTTACAATTCAACCCAGCAATCCCATCACTCTTTATAGACCCAAAGGAAAATAAATTGTTCTACAAGAAAAATGCCTGCTCTTGTATATTTATTGCAGCACTATTCACAATAGCGAAGACATGGAGTCAACCAAGGTGTCCATCAACAGTGGACTGGATATGTCGTGTATATATATATATATATATATACACCCTGGAATACTATGCATGGTGGCGTGAATAATATCATGCCTTTGCAGCAACACGGATGCAGCTGGAGGCCATTATCCTAAGCAAATTAACACAGGAACAGAAAACCAAATACCACATGCTTTCATTTATAACTGGAGGCTAAGCATTGGGTATAAATGGACCCAATATTTACTCAGTGGGCATAATATACATGGGATTACTAGAGTGGGGCAAGAGGGCAACTGCTGAAATCTATTGGGTACTCTGTTCACTACCTGAGTGATGGGGTCATTCATATCATAAACCTCAGTGTCACACAGTATATTCATGTATATTCACTCAATAAACCTGCACATGGGCTGGGCACGGTGACTCACATCTGTAATCCCAGCACTTTGGGAGGCTGAGGCAGGCAGATCACTTGAGGTCAGGAGTTCAAGACCAGCCTGACCAACATGGTGAAACCCCGTCTGGACTAAAAACACACACATACACACAAAAATTAGCCGGGCATGGTGGTGCGCACCTGTAATCCCAACTACTCGGAAGGTTGAGGCAGGAGATTTGCTTGAACCCGGGAGACAGAGGTTGTAGTGAGCTGAGATAGCATCACTGCACTCCAGCCTGGGTAACAGATGGAGACTCTGTCTCAAAATAAAATAAAATAAAATAAAATAAAATAAAATAAAACAAACCTGCACATGTACCCCCTGAATCTAAAATAAAAATTGAAACTAAAAAAAAAAAAAAAAAAGAAAGCCTGAATGTTATACCTAAACATCAATGAGCCTGCAAAGGTGAGAATAATGAAAATTTCCCCAGATTATATATTTTGACGACTTGACTTTCCCCATCCCGACCCCTGACACTCAGTTGCTGACACTGCTGTTCCCTCTATATGGATTCATTTGATATTTGTTGTTTCTCATTATAATACACATGCTAAACACCAAGAGGCTGAAGGACTGGGCAGCGAAAATGGAAGAGACGAAGGTGGGAAATGGCTCAGACTGGCTTTTGATGAGCACCTGACTTTTCCTTGTGGAAAAGGAATACACCAGTTTCTGGCATAAAAAGCTCTGTATGCACAGTGGAAGGATCTTAGCGTTCTAGAGTCAAACCTACCTTTCTTAAGTAGGTTGATTTCCTATACTTGGTGCTGGGTTTTCTCGTCTGTAAAATGATCCTGAATTCATTTGAGCTCTAAGACTCTTTTAAGCAGACTCACTCCCTGATTAGAACAGTTCTACTCACTGTTTGAAAGACCAACCTTTCTTAATATGAGGAATGTTTCTCAAAAGAAACATTATATAAATGTTTCATTATGTGCATGTTATAAAGAAAGCTATTGCCAGAAGGTGGCTAATTCTTTGAAGAAATCTTTCAAAAAATTATCCTTTAGCAACTTAATATGTCTTCAAGCATGTTGAAAAGATATACCTATTTCTGAATTAATACATGGTGACATAGTGCTGTAGTTAAATGTACATTTTAGATCCATTTAATCGCACAAATGTCCCTAAAGAAATTAGTTAACTTGTTTCTGGCATGGGTTTCCTATCTGTGAAATATGGTGAGTTGGAATTACCCTACTGTAAAGATTAATCATTGCAAAAACTAAATAAAACAGTGCATGTAAGTCATTAATTAACACAGTGTCTACATGCAACAAATATTACCGTTGTCATTATCTATTAGACATCAATATGCCCTAGTGACTGGATGTGTATTAGCTCTATTCCTACAAGACTAGAAACTGTTATTCCCATTTTACAGAGGAACAAAAGAATTTTGCCATAAAAGATAGAGAAGGAGCTCTACCTCCTGATTTGGAAGAACGGGCTTCAGCCCACCCACCACAGAGACACCAGGCCTGGAAGCAGAGCAGGCCTCTCCCACGGTACGCACCCACATTGGACCTCTCAGGCACGTTGGCATGATAGGTCTCATGCAGGAACTCCGGAGGGTTGTCATTAATGTCCTGGACCTTGACAATGAATTCTGACGGTGGCTCCAGTGGCCGGTTGGTGTCCCTGTCCACTGCCTGAGCCATCAGCGTGTACTGGGCTCTCTCTTCTCGATCCAACGTCTTGGTGGCATGAATGTTCCCTGATTTGTCATCAATCACGAAAATGGTTCCAGCTCCTTCACCTGAGAGAATGTATTTGATGTTCCCATCACCAGAGTCAATATCCGAATGAAGCTGGAAAAAAGAGAAATTGAGATTTTTAATTTCATGAGGAATGCAGTGGGGAAACTCACTTACAAGTGATTGCAACAATCTGCTGCACACACACACGCCAGGAAAGGGAGATGTTCTCATCCTATTTTACAACAGGAGAAAGGCAACCTTAGAGAATATCATAGCCTTGGTCACACTGCAGAACAGTGAAGCCAGAGTTCAAATATACACACACACACACACACACACACACACACACATACACAAACATATACATACACACACACACACATATATATGTATATTTAATTCTAAGATTCATGCTCTCCCTTCACCTCTTTCCATATATATGCACATATACAAAATACAAAAACCTAAACATGTCTCAATAGTTTGAAATAAATGTGTGTTTATTTTTAAAAACATAAGCAAACATTCATGCAATAAGTAAGTCTTCCTCTCAACTCTGACTCCCATTCATTCATTTTCTCCTCTGCTCAGAGATTATCACTGTAACCAGTTTCTTGTGAATCCTATAAGAAATATTCTATTCTATGCATATGCAAGGAAATCTACACACATACATATGCACCCTTATTTAGTGTTATACAGTTAAGTTCCAGAGTACACACATCATTCTTCACCTCATCCTTTTCCTCTAACAAAGGTGACCATTCCACGTTTATAACTATAGATCTTCCTCATCCACTGTATGGAGGTTATTATCTTTTTTTAAAATTTTTTGTTTTGGGGGTTTGTTTTTGAGGTAGAGTCTCACTCTGTCACCCAGGCTGGAGTGCAATGGCGTGATCTCGGTTCACTGCAGCCACCGCCTCCCACGTTCAAGCGATTTCTCCTAAATCAGCCTCCCAAGTAGCTGGGATTACAGGTACATGCTACCACATCCAGCTCATTTTTGTATTTTTAGTAGAGACAGGGTTTCACCATGTTTCCCAGGCTGGTCTCGAACCCCTGACCTCAAGTGATCTGCCTGCCTCAGCCTCCCAAAGTGCTGGGAATATAGACATGAGCCACCACGCCCGGCCAATGATTTTTTTTTTTTTTCCTTTTTCTTTTTTTTTTTAGCAGTCCCCTTCTAAAGAACACTTAGCTTGTTTCCTGGCTTTTGTTACTACAAACAATTGAACTGATCAGATCTTTCCAGAAGGCCTGCTTTGCAGTACACAGGGTATGAGGATTTGGGAATGTGGCCTGCCTGAAAGAAGTGTCCATCCTAACCCTAAAGGCAGGTAGGACTAGTTGTATGGGTTGGTATGTATACAATTTCTTAGGTGTCAGAAAGAATCTTAAACATCCCCAAGTTTGTCTTCTTTGACAGAGCTTAGAGATAAGATGATATTTGCCTAAATTCACACTTGTAAGGTCCAAGAAATCAACTAGGTCTCTTAACTTCCAACCATCTTCTGTTCCACCTCACTCTGCTCTGTGTTTTCAAATATGAAAGTCTCCCAAAAATCACATCTGGTTTTCCTGTAGCAAAAACACTCCTCACCCCACCTTGTTGTTCCACCTTAATTTCTGCAGCTGTCATTTTAATCTGAGTTCCTTGGTCCTCATTCTGCCCTTTGTGGGAAAAAGCAAGCATTATTTTTACTGTTCTAGTGGGTTTCAAGAGCAGTCAAGTAGAGAAAAAGACCTTGCTTCTACCTACTAAGTAAGAAAACCCATTGCAAACTAGAGAGCTTTATTCAAATGGTATTTAAAATAATAAAAAAGAGGTCAGGCACATTGGCTCATGCCTGTAATCTCAGCATTTTGGGATGCTGAGGCAGGTGGATCACTTGAGGTTAGGGGTTCGAGAACAGCCTGGCCAACATGCTGAAACCCCATCTCTAGAAAAAAACACAAAAATTAACCAGGCACGATTAATTTAATTAATTTTAGTTAATTAATTAATTAAAATAAAACTATGATTATTATCAATGCCATTTAATAGTAACAATATTAATAGTATTATTTATTACTAATGCCATTTTCATATTTTTGTTAAAACTGGTGTTTTATTATTTCAATTTAAATTATTATTATGAGACTAAGGCCTAGAGACCTTACCTCATGATTATTATTATGAGACTAAGGCCTAGAGACCTTGCTCATAAAGCAAGGTTGAATACATTGATTTTTAAATATTTCGTTTTCTTTCAATTTCCCCAAAGATATCTAACTGATTTGCAGTGCTTCAGTGAAACCCCGTTATTTCAGCTCAGGGAGTTACCTGTAGGTACAAATTACAAAGACCATTTTGTTTTTAGTACTCTTTGTTTCTCGGAGGAAAAAATAAACAGACTTTTCTTCAGAATTTATTATTCATAACAACGTGTTGTCATGAAATTATGGCTAACACATTTCTGATGAATAAGTCCATTTGACAGTAAAACACAAAGCTGTTTGATGGCCTAGGACAGATGAACAGAATTGCCCCAATCTTCATTCAGTCAAGTTTCCTTAATGAAGGGAAAGTTTCTGCCCCCACTCCCATCTCAGGGGAGGCTTACCTTTGTTCTTCTGTTTACCCTGCTGCAGACCTGGCAGAAGTTAAGGGCAAAGACATACGAATGAGGAACAAGAAAGTATAAATACAATGTTGACTTTAATGGGAATGCCCAGACATTGAATCTTTCTGGAGGCCTTCATATATTACGTATAAATTTGGCAAGTTTCTTGAAAATTAACCAGATCTATTTCATGATCAGCCAAATAACTAAAAATTTAACAAAACATTTCCTATTATTTTTCTACTTTGTTTTCAGGTCAGAAAGTTGGATATAACTTCCCTTTTTTGTATCTAACAAAGATGATTTATACAATTGACACGGATACATACTAGGCTCCACACACACACACACACACACACAACAAAACAACACAGTTTCAGAAACCATTCAGTGCTATCAAGGGATCCAGTTGCTGAGGCATACTCAGCCAATTCCTAACTCCAAAGACGAATGGCTTCCCTCTCCGCATAGCACAGCATGACACAGGCTGTATTTCCACAAGAAATCTGAAAGTCCATGGTTTACCAAATTTCACTTTTTCAGGGCATCTTAAGTATTCAACCTTGAATGTCATCAAATCAAAGGTTGTTAGGAAATAAACCATCTACTCCATCCCTCCTATTTCTAGGGAACTGTCTCAGCACATTTCAAAACAAAGGTCCACAGGACCAACCACTTTATTTATTTTTCCCCTATCCAACCCGACATCAGATTCATTCTCATGCGCCTAGGTTTTGAAGGTCACACAGCATGAATAATACTAGACTTTTCCTTTTCCCTCTTTTTTTTCTCTATTTTCTTCTAGTAGGCATGACAATTGCTTATTCCACAGAGATGCTGAAATGACTCTCCAGATCCTGTTTCTTCTGCAACCCCCAACCTGAACACACACACACTGCTTCCCATTGAGAAAGTCCCCAAAGCAGAAGGTTCTATTCATATCTCAGAATGATTCATGCACAGCCCTTCACATCATTCAAGCTCCACATCCCTTGCCATGGCTGAAATCTATTTTTCCTCTCTGGGCACACAGCCCATCTCCTCTACTTGGGGAATTCCATATGCCAATTATTTCCATTTCCATTTCTCACGTCGACTTCCACATATTTCCATTTGGGATATAAATGAGTGAAATTCCTTTGGTACATCTTCAAGAAGAAATTTTTCCAAACTTACACAATGTCATTGAGATTCTAACACGAATCTCCTTCAAGTATGTCAATTATGTGAATACGAAGTGCTGTTCTCATGTAAAAGAACAATTAAGATAACTTTGTAGAAATCAGTAGGGTTCAGAAACCCCACAAACCTACTGTCTTTCCCTTTTACCTTCCACTGGATAATTCTTGCTCATCTTTTAGGTTACAGGTTATCCCCATGTTCTCCTTGAAACCTTCCTTTGACATCTCTCCCAAATATTACTATGTAAATTCATAATCATTTACATAGAATTTCCTCATTATTCTTCATTTTCCTTTTTTTATTTTTACTTTTTTAATTACTTAGGTAACTGTCTCTTTTCCACTAGACCTCTTTGAGGCCAGGAGCTATCTTAATCTAGTTTACATTTTGCCTAGCACAGCAGCTCCACATCATAGGATTTCAGTTCTTATGTATCTAAAGATCTTTTTGTTTTCTGTTTCTTCTTTTTTTTTGAGATGGAGGCCTTTGTCTCATAATAATAATTTAAATTTAAATAATAAAAATACTTTAACAAAAAATATGAAAATTGCATTAGTAATGAATAATACTATTAATATTGTTCATATTAACTGGCATTGTTAATAATTTTCTCATTTATGTATTCATTTTTTATTTATTTTTTGAGACAGAGTCTTACTCTGTCTCCCAGGCTGGAGTGCAGTGGCGCATCTCGGCTTACTGCAACCACTCCCTCCCAGGTTCAAGTGATTCCCCTGCCTCAGCCTCTGGAGTAGCTGGGATTACAGGCACTCGTCACCATGCCTGGCTAATATTTGCATTGTTAGTAGAGACGGGGTTTCACCATACTGAGCAGGCTGATCTCGAATTCCTGACATCCAATGATTCACCTGCCTCAGTCTCCCGGAGTGCTGGGATTACAGGTGTGAGCCACTGCACTAGCCACACATATCTTTTTGTAGTTTTAATGTCACTATGATCTGAAAGATAACTGTATATTTTACTACAAATGCTAGTGGGTAGGTAATTTTCCAAACTCTCTTGAATTTGTATTTTGGACTCTCTTTCTATACTTGCACTTTTCTGTAAGGGATACACAGAGACCACAGAGCCTGGAATGGGAAGTCATCTCACTGGGTTTTACCATGCCTGTGGAAACAGGGATAAAACCACATCCAACCTTCTGATACATATTCATTCATCTCTTCAAAGCTGGATCTAGCACCAGGACATAAATACACAAGGATGACACTGCTCCTGACACAAAGTAGCTTGAGGTCTAGTCAAGTAAACAGATTAATAAGCAGACACATCAAATACACAAAGGAAAGCTATGATAAAGGGTCCAAAGGAGGAGCATTCAGGTTGGGATTAGGGTGTGGTCAGGGAAATGCCTTCAGCTGGAAAATGGTTAAACTAATTATGGCTATGTCTGTTTAATGGGCTATTAAGCAGTCATTCAAAATGGAGTTTGAGCCTGGCATAGTGACTCAGGCCTGCAATCCCTACACTTTGGGAGGCTGATGAGGGAGGATCATTTAGGTCAGGGGTTTGAAGTCAACCTGGACAACACAGCAAGACCCTTTCTCTACAAAAAATAAAATAAAATACAAATTAGCCAAGCATGGTGGCATGAGCCTGTAGTCCCAGCTACTCAGGAGGCTAAAGCAGGAGGATCCTTTGAGCCCAGGAGTTTGAGATTACAGTGAGCTATGATCACACTACTGCATGCCAGTCTGGGCAACAGAGAGAGACCCCATATTTAAATAATATGATAAATGAGTTTTATGATATAACTCCATAAAACTAAATGGAAAAACCTAAGAAGTATTCTCAACATGGATAAGTCTATTAATTTTTTTTAAAGTCTGGAATAACATATTATGTACAATATTTGGGTGGTTTTACTGGCTGTTCAGGCCATTGGTGTTTTCTCTCTTAGATGCCTGTGGGCCTTTTGTTTCTTTCTGGCCACAGACGATTATTCCAATGGTGGGATGGAGAGCTCAGGATTAAGGGAAGGCAGCCTTACCCTGCCCACAAGCACGGGGTCAGGCCCGGTGTACTCCTCTATCACGAAGAACTGGTTCCAGACCCAGCCACGCTTGGAGCGCTGCAGCACCTGCCCCTCCTTGCCTTTCTCGTGGTGCCCATGGAAGGAGGGCCGCAGGTGGCCCCGCCGCTCTGGAGCAAAGGCCTGACTGTGGCACAGCATGCCCAGGCACACCAGGGCGGCTTGTAAACAGTAGTTCTCCTTCATTTTTGGTTACGTGGTAGGCACAGGAGAATGCAGCTGTCACCCCTTCCACCAACCGTGTGGTGGTCTTGCCGAGGGTGGCCTCCCGGACGTGTCACGCAGACCTCTCTTGGGATGGAACGTCTCTGCTGGCTGAGCTCATCACGTCAGGGCTGCCCACGTCCCCAGTCAGCTTCTGCAAGCAGAGAGAGGTTGGATTAGCTGCAGGCCGAATCCCCATTTCGTTTCCATTCCATTCAGTAAGCCTTCAGGACTGGGCATCAGTTTTATCACGTGGGAACTACAGGCTTTGGGGAAGCTCACTGACTGCTTTGAGCTCAGCTTGCTCATTTATGAAGTGAGGATAAGAGTGTACCCACTACAAAGCTGCCACTGGGATTCAATGAGTAATGCATATAAGTCTCTTAGCACAATGCCTGGTACTAGTAAGCACTCCATATTTATCTGTTATTATAATTGATCAAAACTGTGCTTATATATGGTTTTTTAATAAGAAAACAGGGAATTAAAGGAGTCCAGATGAGGAACATATAATCCACACTGGGGTTCAGTTCAGGGAGAGGATGGATGGCTGGACTCAATCCTTTAGTGAGAATTGCTGTAATAAGAAAGGAAAGTGTGGGATTCTGTGCAGAAGGAACATCACATCCAAAAGCACAGTGTGTTCCAAGACGTTCAGCATGCCTGGAGGTAGTAATGAAGAAGGCGGGCAGGCAATGGATCGTGTTAGAGAAGGGATGTAGGGGAAGATCCCAAGAAACCATTGATGGCTACTGAAATATTTATAGGGGAAATAATGGGTCAACGTCTCTTTGGTAAATCAGTTAAGGGTATAGTGTCAATTCAAGGAGGAAGATTTGCTTTTGTCTGGCAAAGATCCGTCCACGAAGCCAAAGATCCTACCTTGCTTAGCCTGGAAGTCTCAGAAAGGATATTTTACAAGCTTTCACTAACTAGGAGAAGGAAAATAAAACAAAACAGTATGTCCTACTAACCAGCCCAAGGTCGTGTTCCCAGCACCCAGCCATGACTGAGCTACTCAACACCAGTGAGGATAAGCCAGTAATGCCTTTCACCTTTCTACATTCCTCACAGGTTTCTGACCTACAGTCATTCCTGTCTTCTCTCCAGCACTCTGGTTCTCATTGGCAGTCCTTAACTTCTGCCTTGGGTTCTGGACTTCTTCATCGGACTTTCTCATGCTGAAAACTTAATTCTTCTCTAAGGAATTCCCCTTGCTTGTTCTCCTCTCTTAGAACCATACATTTGTTTTCTGGAGAATCACCTTCTCTCTCTGGAGTGCCACTCAGACTCCAGAAAGAGAATCAGATGAGTTCACCATCAATGTGAGGGAACCTGAGATAGTTCTTTTTCAGGAGGATGACACATTGATATTGAAGATAACATTCTGTTTCAGCATCTGGGTCTAAATGAAACTGAAAAACTTATTGGGCATTGTAGGAATCACTGTCATCACCTAATTTTTTTGCTATCTTCTTTGGGTGAAATAGTTCAGGGAAAAAAGGGAGCAAGAAGGAAAGAGCATGGATCTTGGCATAGTGGAAGGTACATAGACTTAGAGGTCAGCTGCAGATGGATCAGAATACCACTTCCATATTTTACAATCTGGGTTACTTTGGGCATGCCAATCAATCACTCTGAACCTCAATGTTTTCATGTGAACAATGAGGATGACAAGAATTGTTGCACCCATACAGGCCTGAACACAGAGTTGGGAACTGGGCATGTACTAGGCTCCTTCTTCTTTTCCCAGAGTGTCACAATACAGGGGAAGATCTCAAGAAACCACTGATGGTTACGGAAATATTTACGGGAGAAATAATGGGTCAAGGTCTGATATGGTTTGGCTGTGTCCCCGCCCAAATCTCATCTTGAATTTAACATGTGTTGTGGGAGAGACCCAGCAGGAGGCAACTGAATCATGGTTGCAGGTCTTTGCCATGCTGTTCACATGATAGTGAATAAGTCTCAGGAGATCTGACAGGTTTATAAAGGGAAGTTTCCCTGCACAAGCTCTCTCTTTGCCTGCTGCCATCCGTGTAAGATGTGACTTGCTCCTCCTTGCCTTCCACCATAATTGTGAGGCTTCCTTAGCCACATGGAACTGTAAGGGTACCCATGCCTTGAACGTAGAGATGCCCCAAAGAGGGTGATGAGGTGCTTTCTCCAAGATGGGAATTGAGAACAAATGAGTTACTTGGGATACCATAGCCATCTGACCTCAGCAACCTAGAAAATAAAAGAACTGGTGAAATTATAATTTGTAGATACAGATCCATTCCATTTTGATGACCTTTGACTATACCAGCTCAAGCCTTTCTGTTTCCTTTGTAATATGGCGAAGTGGTATCTGGGAGGCCACAGATGTGCAGTTAATGCCTGGTGACTGTCACTTTTCTCAATAACACTTTGTATTATGTTATTATGGTATTATGTTAGTCTTTATTCAAGGAATAGGGGAGTTGAAATCTATAATATTTGTTGTAAACAGACACTTTTGGATATGTAAAAGGCTACGTGGGAGAGAGAGAAAGATGGAAAAGGCAGTGTCATCATTTAGCAACTTCTTCCTTACATTCAGGCACTTTAATAATACATCAGATGCTGTTTCTAGAAAGCCAAACTGACTGTTTGGAAAGAGCACAAAGAAGGCCCTAGCAGGGGTTAGATGCTAAAATGAGGCAATATGAAACAACAGAAAGATTTCTGGGCAGAAGTCATGAAACTCAAGATTTGGTGGAGAATCTGGCACTAATTTGCCATGGAACATCATTGATTCTACTCTCAGAGGCTCTGTCTCACTCTGTAAAATGAAGCCTGTGTAAAATTTTCTTCAAATGGCTTCATATTCACAATTAGAGTTTCAGTGAACTAGTGAGGGGCATTTCTGCTGATTCATACAGTGTCTCCTTACTAGACTGTAAACTTCTGAATGGATGGGATTATATCTTATTTACATTTATATGTCTGGCACCTGAGCACAAAGCAGGCCATCAATAAAATTTTAATATATGATTTGAATCTCAAATTTCAACTCCAAACTTGACATTGACTCTGTGAAAACTCAAGAAGAAGAAAGAGAAAGGAAACAGCCTATGGTGAGGCAAGATCCCTGCCCATCCTGCACCATGCCAAGTATTAAATGCTCATTCACACAGTGATAAATTATTCTTGCATATAAGCTGTGAAGTGTATTAGAAAGAAAGGATTTAATTAAAGTTGATATTTCTTCACCTCTTTCTTCTGGCTGCCATTTTGCTGTAAAGCACAATTATTTCTAACACTAGAAGTGTTGAAACAAGATGACAACTTTTTTTCTTGTATAAAAAAATGTCTAGCTTAATACTAATGAATTTAAGAGTTTCCACATGATTAATAAACAATAACATTCAATCTGTTAAAAAGATTAAATTATCTCTTTTCTTCTTTTGGAAAGAATACTGAATCAACTTGCTTTTAAGAGCAATGGCCCATCATTTTAAATGCTTATATGACTATATGTAATACAGAAAGTTATTTTTATGGTTAATTTTAGGTACATATAAGATTGATTTTAAGACATAATTTTTTAAAAAAAATATTATTCACTTTCAGAATGAAAATTTATGTAGCAAGTTCTTTTCCTTAGCTACTGTTCTAAAAGCTTTACAAATAGTACTCATCTATTAATTTCTATAACAACCTTATGAATAGGAGCCATGAATATTCTTCTTTTAAAGGATGAGGAAACAGAGTCCCAGACACATTAAACAACTTATGCACACTTACACTTCTAGTAAATAGCAGGCCTGAGATTTGAACCCATGGCGTCAGGCCCTAGAATCCATGTTCTTAACCAGTGAACAACCACAACTCTTGTCATTTGTTTGAGTTTGAAGTTCATAAGGAAATTATATGAATGTTGTGATAAAAAGCAGTAACCTAGAAGCCAGCTAAATGTGGGAAGTAAATTACCATTGGAGCTCAGTGTATCCTAATAACAGGACTAGAATGAAAATACTAATAATAGTTAAAATTTGCCAGGTGTTATCCGCCTAACATTCTTGGACATGTTTTCCATGAGTTGAGTCATCAAATCATAAAAACCCTAAAAAGTAGCATTATTGCTATTCCCATTTTACAGGCAAGTAGTCTGAGGCACATCAAAATTACATAATTTGTTCAAGGTTACAGAGCCAGCAAATGAAGGAGCTGGGATTGAACTCTGAATGTTTGGTTCAAGGACTTGTATTCCTACCCTCTACAATTTTACCTAAGAGAATGCTGCAGTTCGAATTTAGGCACACTAATACAAATAGACACAATAGCCTTAAAATGATGATAATTTAAATTTTGGTAGCATGGATAAGTAGGCTATAATAAAAAAAAATTATCCAAACCAAAAAGAAGGAAAAAGCATTTTATATCAATAACCAAAGTGAAGATGAACAAGAGGTAATTACATCAGTCCATCAATAACCATCAATAACGTAGTATAACCAGGTCTTTAAACAACATATGATACAAAATTTGATCTTTGGTTTTATTTTAAATACCTGTTTCAGAATTTCTAAATGTGTACGTTAGAAAAGGTGTATTCAGAGTGGTTTTTGTTTTTTGTTTTGTTCCGGTTTATGAAATGTTTCTAGAATTGAGAGAACTGATTGATGTATTCAGTAGTAGGGACTTAGTAGGAATCTCCCATGAAAATTAATAGGAGGCTGCCCTCCTAAGGAGACCTTGATGTTGGTAATAATTAGGGAAATATATCAATGTTCTAATTGGTTTTAATGAAGACCCCCAAGGTAGTTCTTAATCCATTAAAACACTTTTTAGCAGTATGCCAGGATGCCTAAGCATTGGGATTCTACTAAAACATATAGGAGGACTTTATTTTATGATGGGAGCATATTGCTTGGAGGGAAAAATAAATGTTGTTGAAAGTCACAGCAGTAATAACATGACAGGAAAACAGATGTGCAAAGCCACCAGCTCGAAAGGGAAGGCTCACCCCTCTATCTTGAGAGCAGATAGCCCGTCATAAGCTACCGCGCCTTGAGCGTAAAACTCTCTTGCTGTGCCTGCTTTTGTCTCCGTAAAAGAAAATGACATATACGGGTGTTTAAGTATATTTGGACTCCTGCTGGAAATTGTTACTGGGTGGAGAATGCAAGACGAAAGCGCTTAGCAGAAAGCAAGCAGATTTGGTTTTTCAGCTGTGCCCTCCCCACAGAGCTGGAAGGATCAGATGGGCTGACCTGTTTTTTCATTTCCAGGTAGCTAATTTACAGTTAGAGACAGGTTATTATTACATTAAGAATATTACCAAGGCCCACACCAGAGCTCAAAACCCCATTCTGTATCTGCAAAGTCCCCTTGTTGTTGAGCTCAGGGGCTCTGGTATCCCTTTCAACAAACACAGCTTTGTAACCAATCCAATTCTATTATGCAAATTAATTCAAGCATATTTTATTCCCCGTTCAGATCTCATCACTCAGCACTGAGCTGGTCTCTCATTTCAAATCAAATCACAGGAATTATGCCATGTCTGTGGAAATCACAGAGAATAAGGGAGAAGAAGTATTACAAGAATTATTGAGTCACACTTCCCAGTAATTCTTCTCCCCTGATTTCTAGACTTGGAGCAAGGCATAAGCTTGGGGTAATCACTTCTTCTCAGGTGCAAAATACACAGCAGAGACTGCAAAAAGGTTATGGCATATGCTGCTCCAATTTCTAATACCAAATTCAAATGTTAAAGTAGGCAGCAAATAAGGCCCCTTATCAAAGACCCCAGCGCTCTGCAAAGGTGAGTGGAAATTTTAAAACTGCTTCAGTGGAGATCTGAGTCTCTGCTTCTGGAGGGATACAGAATGACAGAAGTTCTGCTTTGAAAGTGGAAAGATCATTCACTACCTGTGTCAGGCAAAGCTGGGTTCAAATCCTGGTTCCAGCACTCATGATTTACATTATATTGTCATAAAAGTAGATACTATCCTTTGTCAGGTGCTTGATTTTTCTAGTGCTGGACAGTATGCTAAGGGCTTGGTATACATTATTTTATTTCATTTTCACCACAACTGCATATATATAATATGTGATATATATATATATATCTGTGTGTGTGTGTGATATATATATTTGATATATATATATATATCACTCAGACTTTAGGAGGAAAGTGAGGCTCAGTGTCCTTACGTAACCCACCCAGGTACACCCTGAATCACTGACAATGTTGTAATTCAAATGCAAGTTTACAGGACTGCAGAAGCCAAGCTTGACTTTGGACTATTTTACCTGGCTATTCCTGTTCCCAATCTTCAATACAAGAAGATTGCATGACCAACTCCAAGGGTCATCTCAGCTCCAAAAATTTTATTTGCTATATAACATAACGTTTGCTAGATGTGACTTCCACTAATTTTTTAAATAAATACAATCAGATTTTATATTCTTAGGGTCTCATGGCGACAAAATATTATAGGAATCCAATGTAACACCCCAGACCTAAAACTTGTATAGTCACTCAGTGATAATTTATCTATTTAAGTAACTAAATCATCTTCAAATGATAACATGATTAAGTGCAATATGTGCAATGAAGAACTTATTATTTGTACTCTACTCTGTCCTTAAGACAATCTTTTTCTTGGTGTAATATTTTCAAATGTTGATCATTAAGATGAATAACATATATCAACACTACAGGAAATAACTCTGTCTGCAGTGTCATCTCTAACTATGAATAAATACTCTATATGAATGTGTGGAAAGAGAAATAGATTTTATTTTCATCTGTTCTTTTGTATGAGCTAAGATACCTGAGGGAAGATTAGAGCAAAGCGGTGTAATGTCATTTGTGGTATCAAAGGCCTATATGTAAACCTCCCTTTGTCTCCAAGCAGTAAATATGCATCAAGCTTTTTTTCATTTGTCTGTTCCTTCACTTGGCAATAACCTTTCAATGGTTCCAGGCCTAGGTTGAACTCTGAGGATACGCAGGCATCAATGTACCTCCAGTATGTAGACTGTTCTCAAACAATACTGAGACTGTTGTCTAAGCAGATGAATGATGATATGATGTGTTCAGTACAGATAGGACTATGTGCAAGAGCACAAAGGAATCCATGACTACACTTCTGCAGACAAATTTGTAAAGTATCGGTCCTGTATTTCAATACTTGCCTACTCAAACCTCTTGCAAGTAAACTCCCATATCCACAACTTCCAATGCCTGGAGCTTCCATTCCCACTTTGGGCCATGGCTCATTAAACCACACCCAGTTCAATGACAAGTAAATCATAAACCAACCATTGATTGTTTCAGCCTAGTTCAAAATGATAAGATGGGTGAATCAGATTTCTTTGGGAACTTCACTGAAAGAAAACAAGAACTTTCTGCAGTTAGTAAGGGAACTAAAATAGGAAGGTTACAAGGAACTTGAGAAATGGAGTAACTACCAAACGACATCTCATGACCAATGTTTCAATGAAATCAAGGCTTACAGCAAACCAGTTACAAATTAAAGAGAAACAAACGTGACCTCTGTCTCTGAGTCATGTAAATAGCAGAATACAGGGCATCTGAAGATCTTGGCAATTTAAAGACTCCCTCAGCAGCTGTCTTCATGGAGCCCATGCTACTGATCTGTTCCTGAATTTCTGTGAGATCACTTGTAATGCCCTTGAATGACAACAAGCTTCCTGTATGTAAACTCACTTGAGTGATTTCTTTTGTCATCAAAACAGCAAACATAGTAAACTACCATAATCAAAAGGAAAAAAGTTTGGTGATTCTGCTAGTCAAGACTAAAATAATGTAGCTGCATGAATCACTTGTTCAGATATAGAAAATGCCTTCTCTGAATTTCTAAGACTGAGACAAGAAAAATAACTCTAGACCAAAGCCAAGACTAGTGATCTAGCCTAGGTTCTGCCATTGAACCACAGTGCAAACTTAGAAAAAATACTTTTCCCTGTGGGTTAACTATCTCCTTCTACAAAACAGGAGGTTGGAAATAGCCTATAAAAGGTCTCCCATGCATATCTGCAGGGGCTTGTGAGTCTGTGCTGAGAGTAAGTGACTTTGCCTAGATGCAAGCTTTTATCTCATTTTGAAGGTCTAGGTCCCAGCTGGCAGGGCTGCGTTGTATACAACTTGAGGCCCCAGTGACCTAGAGCATCACAGCAATCATGCCTTCTGGGGCTAGACAATGCTGAGCCCCTGCTATTGTGACAGGTCCTTAAATTCCAGTATTAGGAATCAGGACTTTACTGGATAAACAATGGGAATTCATTCAGAATTTCTAGTCATGGGGTTGAGGGGAGCCAAGCTGTCACCGATGTGCAGGAGAAATGGAGGTGAGGAGTGGCAGCTCTTACTAAACAGTTAAGAGGATGGGCTCAGGAGTCAGAAAGAGTTGGAAGGTTAGAGCTCAAGACTTAAACTCACTACACTAGAGGTGGAAATCAGCCTCTACAAGTCTCCACAGTGCCCTGTTAAAAATGGGAAAAGCCCGGCAGGGCGCAGTGGCTCATGCCTGTAATCCCAGCACTTTGGAAGGCTGAGGTGGGCAGATCACAAGGTCAGGAGTTCGAGACCAGACTGGCCAACATGGCGAAACCCAATCTCTACTAAAAAAAATACAAAATTAGTCTGGCATGGTGGTGTGCACCTGTAATCCCAGCTACTTGGGAGGCTGAGGCAGAAGAATTGCTTGAACCCAGGAGGCAGAGGTTGTAGTGAGTCAAGATCGCACTACTGCACTTCAGCCTGGGTGACAGTGCAAGACTCCATCTCAAAAAAAAAAAGAGGAGGAGGGGAACTCTAGGACCAGTCTCACAGGGGGACTGCCAAGAGAAAAAGAGACACTGCGTGTACTTTGTACAGTACCTGTCATATGGTAATCATTCACAAAATGTAGTCTATGAAGGCGGGGACCTTTTATTTGCTGCTTACTGCTGTAACACAGAACATGGCCTGGTCCACAGCAGGTGACTAAGAAGATGAGTTAAGAGTTTTGTTTATTCAACAAGAATGCATAAATACATATTGTAACCCCCAGATACCATGCACTAATCCAATAAAGAATAAGCCTCATGAAGCGGCTCTAGGAGTCCATTGTCTATTAAGGAGAAACAAGAAACCAATATTACGATAGAGATTGCTAAATGCAATAATAGGTATATGTGACGAGTTGAGAAAAAGTAGACCAGTGTTGTTTAATGGAAACATAATGTCAGTCCCATGTGTAATTTTAAATTTTCTAGAAGCCATATTTTAAAAGTTCAAAAAATCAGTGAACTTAATTTTTACAATGTATTTTATTTAACCCAGTATGCCCCAAATTATATCATTTTAACATGGAATCAATATACACATTCTCAAGACGTTTTATATTTTTTTGTCCTAAGCCTTCAAAACCTAATGTACATTTTATATTTAAAGGAACTCTCTGTTGGGACTAGCCACATTGCAAGAGCTTACTGGCCACATTGCAAGAGCTTACTGGCCACATAGGGCTACTGGCTACCATCTAGGCAGCACAGGCACAGGGGATTCTTCAAGTTTCTTGAGAGAAGAGGGCATGTAGTCAAGGAAGACTTTCTGGAGGCATTGCAATAGTTCAGGTGAGAGGTAATATGGTTCTGAACCAGAAAAAATAAGGCTTGGGTTGAGAAAAAGGGGCTACTCTTGAAACCGTGCAGATGTAGGTGGTTTTAGGAACCAAAAAGATTGAGGTTAGAGAATGAGGCAACAGTGAGAGGAGAGTGAGAAGACAGTGGTGCTGTTCCTGGCCTCAACAGGAGAAGGGCTGTTTGAGGAATAAACAGCATTTAGTTTAAAACCTTTCCTTCCTTCCTTCCTTCCTTCCTTTCTTTCTTTCTCTTTCTTTCTTTCTTTCTTTCTTTCTTTCTTTCTTTCTTTCTTTCTTTCTTTCTTTCTTTCTTTCTTTCTTCCTTCCTTTCTTCCTTCCTTCCTTCCTTTCTTCCTTCCTCTCTCCTTTCCTTCCTTCCTTCCTTCCTTCCTTCCTTCCTTCCTTCCTTCCTTCCCTCCTTCCCTCCTTCCCTCCTTCCCTCCTTCCCTCCTTCCCTCCTTCCTTCCTTCCTTCCTTCCTTCCCTTCCTCCCTCCTTCCCTCCCTTCCTTCCTTCCTTCCTTCTTTTTTGAGGCGGGGTCTTGCTCTGTCGCCCAGGCTGGAGTGCAGTGGCACGATCTCGGTTCACTGCAAGCTCCGCCTCCGGGGTTCACGGTATTCCCCTGCCTCAGCCTCCCCAGTAGCTGGGACTACAGGCACCCGCCACCGCGCCCAGCTAATTTTTTGTATTTTTAGTAGAGACGGGGTTTCACCGTGTTAGCCAGGATGGTCTCGATCTCTTGATCTCGTGATCCACCTGCCTCAGCCTCCCGAAGTGCTGGGATTACAGTCACGAGCCACCGCTCCCGGCCTCACTCCTTTCTTTCCTTCTTTCCTCCTTCCTTCCTTCCTTCCTTCCTTCCTTCCTTCCTTCCTTCTCTCTGTCTCTCTCTCTCTCTCTCCTTCTTTCTTTTTTGATGGAGTTTTGCTCTTTTTGGCCAGGCTGGAGTGCAACGGCAAATTTCAGCTCACCACAACCTCCACCTGTGAGTAGCTGGGATTACAGGCATGCGCCACCACGCCTGGCTCTTTTTTTTTTTTTTTTTAAGTAGAGAGGGGGGTTTCTCCATGTTGGCCAGGCTGGTCTCGAACTCTCAACCTCAGGTGATCCACCTGCCTCAGCCTCCCACAGTGCTGGGATTACAACAGTGAGCAACCGCGCCTGGCCTAAAACATTTAAAGCTTTCAGAAACCAGTGGAAAGATGTGCAGGGGAAAAGTTCAAAGTAGAATTAGGTACCAATGTTCTTGCAAGAGTAGGTATTATCAATTCTACCGTTTCTTTTCAAGTGTGGAGATTTTACTGCATTATTAAATTCTAGAATCTCAGAGTTGAATGACACTCTAGAGACTTTGAGCTATTAGTCCTTTATTTCAATAGACCAATGGGAAAACTGAGATACAATGATGATAACGAACTTATTCAAAAAAAAAAAAAGAGTGAAAAAAAAAAAAAACAGAATCTCAACTCTTCACTTTATAGAGAAAAGCAGAGAGGGCAGGGGAAGCATCAAGAGGAAAAGATAATTTTATAGCATCTACCTCGCCCTCTCTTCCCAAAACCTGATTTAACAACAGTCCCCTCCTTTTAAACTATTTCTATGGAAACAACCAGCCAGATTCTAGAAAGGGGAAAAATAAAGCATTCATAAGTAATGACCTGAGAGAGCTCTTTAAATATTTGCAGTGGAGAAGTGAACTAAGAATAACAATCTGCATATTCTCCCTGGAATCTAATGTCCTGCAGAGAACCACTCTCCATAGTCAGTTTTGCAAGGTATAAACAGTGAGAGGAGGAATTGTCCCAAGGTGGCCTTAATAACAGAAAAGGGCTTGATGTGGTCTTTTGAAATAGTTGCTAAAGCCAGGGAAGAAAGTGCCTTAAATCATCACTGCCAAGAGCCTTTAGAATTCTGAGAAACCCATCCTGTGCCCATAATCCACCAGGGTCCCCAGGTATCCATCCAGCTCAATCAGAGTATGTGGATGGATGCCACTGAACAGGAAGGAGGAATGCAGAAAGTCAAGCTGCTTCCGCTGATCAGAAATTTGACTTTCACCAGCGTGTGGGTGGGCTGTTCTGAAGGACTTCTTTCTAATGTACCTCACCAAACTGCTCCATCACACTGAGATTAGACCAAACTCTGCCACATTTTTAAATGGCTTTTTTGTAGCTCTACATATACCACAGAGTGTTCGCAACCCCCTTCATTTTAAGAAAGCAGACATCAACAATAGCCTCATAACGATCTCATTGTTGCTTCAAATAATCCAATCTTTGAAGCCTATTTCTGTCTTTTCAGGTGTATTAGTGTCATTTATCAAAAGTAATGGGATTTTTTTTTAAGTTAAGG
Source organism: Rhinopithecus bieti (assembly GCF_001698545.2). NCBI lineage: Eukaryota > Metazoa > Chordata > Mammalia > Primates > Cercopithecidae > Rhinopithecus > Rhinopithecus bieti. The sequence goes on along the minus strand of NW_016809276.1, from coordinate 951,402 downwards.
ATAAAAGAAAAGTAATGGGATACAGCAAACTAGTCAAGTGCTTAGTACAAACGCAGAGTATTTTCTGAAGCACATGTGAAACACCTCTTAGACAGGCAGGACTTTCAAAGGCAACATTAAGTGTCTTTTGTGGGTCTCAGATAATATGGTTCACTTAATTAGATTTTCCATAATTCTGGGTAATCCTATTGTGAATTACAGTCGTGAATTTTGACTTGCCTGACAGAAACAGCTAGTGCTCCCAATGCCTTTCTGGAAAAAGAATGTTTTATTTATAAATCATTACCAGAATTTTCACAGGGCAAAACCCAAAAATGGGGTTCAACCTGGGAGGCCGCAGGGGTTCTTGGCTTCACACAGGAAGGAATTCAAGAGCAATATCAGAGAGTAAAGTAGAAGTAAGCTTATTAAGAAGTAAATGAATCAAATAGTGGCTACTCCATAGACAGAGTAGCAGCATGGGCTGCTTGACTAAGTATAGAAATGGTTATTTCTTGATTATATGCTAAACAAAGGGGGTATTATTCATGAGTTTTCCAGGAAAGGGCTAAGGAGTTCCCAGAACTGAGGGTTATTCCCCTTTACAGACTATATATGGTAGCCTCCAGATGTTCCCATGGCATTTGTAAAATGTCATGGCACTGCTGGGAGTGTCTTTAAGCAGAGGAATGCATTGTAATTAGCAAATAATGAGCGATGAGGATGATCAGAGGTCTCGTTCACTGCCATCTTGGTTTTGGTGGACTTTGGCCAGCTTCTTTACTGCATCTCCCTTTATCAGTAGGGTTTTGTGATCTGTATCTTGTGAAATCAGTCCTGCTGACCTCCTATCTCATCCTGTAGTGAAGAATGCCTAACCTCCTGGCAATGCAGACTACCATATCTTATTCTCATTTTACCTAGCCCCTATTCAAGATGGAGTCAGTCTGGTTTGAATGCCTCTGACATATTTCCTCCCTCCTTTTTGCAAGGGAATGCTTCATCCTAGGGGTTGTAGAGTGATGAAGATCCATCTTTCTTAACTTCTTCAGGCTGAATAGAACCAATGATATTCCTGCCTAACTATTAGTGTCTCTTTTATTCAAGGTAGAGAGTAGCTCAGTCAGTGTTAGTATAGTGAGGGCCACTCATAACCGAATCTTGTGAGAAAATGGAAATCTGAAAGATTAATAAGTGTTCAATATAAGAAAATGTTGAATAAGTGTATCCTGTATTCCTACACAAAGAGGACGACAGAAATATTTTCCACAACAGTAAAGCAAAATAAAATTATCCCAAGTAAACTAAATAAGAAGGCTCTCCATGAACTGGACAGTTGTTAGAACTAAGTTAATACGGAGTAGTCAGTTGATTCCAGTATGTGCCCAGAACTAGATCTGTGCATTACCCATTCCTCTTGTTTCTTCTGATCAGCAGCCAGAGATCACTAGTTGGTTCACAGAAATAAGTAGACTCAGTCTAAATTGCAGAAAAAAATGCCAGAACAATAGGCCAGACCAGAACCTAATTACAGATGTACTATAGTTTTGAAACAATTTTCTCTCTGGTCCCCATTTTAATTAAAAACAAATCATGGTAGAACTGATTGGTCAGCCTTACTATACTTGGCCTGATTTTCTCTATAAAGTGCAGCAAGAATAATTATTTGCCATATAGGTCCATTTTTAAAATTGGCTTTGATGGAACTTTGTTCAGTAAGGAATCTTAGATTAGACTTTTTAAAGTCTTAAGCTCAGTTATGAATTTATCTGTGCCTGCAAGTACTTGAATGAGTTTGGTGAATCCCTCTCCACTCAAGAACCCAAGATAACTTGGGGCTTCTGGGCCTGTCAGAAAGTGACAATCTTTACTTTCCACAGGTTAGGAACCCTGTGTAGGGACTCCATAGACAAGGTATGAGACCAATTTTCCCAAGTGGCTTTTATCAGTTCTATAAGTCAACTTTGATTTCTTAAAGCAGTCTGTCTGAATATGAAACCACATTATTCAAGTCAAAGCCTTGGAAAAATAGAGTTTCTTCAATTTTGTCTAGTTACAAAAAAAAAAAAAAAAAAAAAAAAAAAAAAAAAAAACAGACTCTCACTGCGCTTACGGAAATAACTATATTGCCATAAGGTAAGAATACTCACATAGTTTCCAAATTCTGAAGAAATAGGGGAGAGAGAAAGATATGCACTCCAAATTTTGCTCATAGTAGTATACTTTTCTCAATTACTAGAAGCTATAAATAACTCAAAAGAAAAAAATTTTATTGACTCTGAAATAAAAAATAGAAAAGATCAGCAATGTTTTCAGCAAAAGTCATAAAAGATTACTTCAGTCTTTTATTAGTTCAGTCTATGCAATTAATTCCTGTTTTGCTCAATATTTATGAACAGAGTTTTCCAAGAGTGCCTTGGAAGTATGTTTCCTCTCTAATTTAATGGTACACTTTCCCAACTTATCAGAGACCTGCATTTAAAAGTACTCATCAAAATCCTATATCTGAATATAAACTACCTTTTGAAGAGGATGAAAGCAATACACCATTGTCTGTGGAGGACAAAAAGTCTTACAGCAGGAGCAGTCCAAGATGCAATGGACAAGGAAATCCAGTTACCTCTGAGGTACACAACTATTTAACATAACACAACAATTTAACATAACATAACAGTTGTGGGTAGTACTGTTCATGTACACTAATTCATGCCAAAATTATGGGAGTTTCACATAATTTGGAAACACATACTGATAACACATTTATACAAATAAAACCCAAAGAAAGCCAAACACCATTTTTTATATTTGACAATGTTTCCTGTATGATTTTAATATACCAAGTAACGAAAATACATCATTTTGGACTTTAGGAGACTTAAAAAGATTAATAGGATAAGAAAACAATTTACAATTTGATTTTGGAAAGTTTGTCAAATATCAAAGGTGTGAAACATGTGATAATTTAAGACAGAATTCCAGGTCTCCATAAGTCATTTATTTATCTAAAACAGTAACTCAAAATTTCAAAAATGCAATAACTTACTCGTTGATAAAGTGGAGACTTAATTTTCCAAACAATTTGTCTTTCTCTCCTTTCTTTTCCCATTGTTTATTCAAAAGACAAACGTAAATCTTTCATTATCTTTTAATATTACATGAAAATCTTGTTCAAGGGAGAAAGCCAAATTTCACTTTTGCATTAGTGCATCATTAACACTAAAGCTAATTTTAAATATAATATTATAAACGCATTTATTCATGTTTAATTTGTTTGACCATAGGTACGATTTCCACAGACCTTTTTTTTTTTTTTTTTTTTTTTTTT
>NW_016809276.1:846494-945953 GCF_001698545.2 Rhinopithecus bieti | reverse complement strand
TTTTTTTTTTTTTTTTTTCTGCAAAGGTGTTTTCCCAAGTAAAACCAATAAGCCTTAACTAAGGTTATGGCTTAACCATGATGGACCCGTGAGATGTCTCCAAATAGACGGCAAGTGGTTTTTACAAGATCTAGAATCACCCCTTAAGTAGCTCAGAAAAAAAAAAAAAAAAAAAAAAAAAATTCAAGTCAGAAAATCACAAGATGTCCATGGAGGTGAAAAGTTTAAATAAATGGCAAAAGTCCCACAACTGGAAAAAACTCATTCTCTAAGCTGGAAATTGAATGCAGGCCTCCATCAGGAAAGAGAAAACTTTTACTCACTAAGCTACAGTATGAGGCAAGCACTGTATTGCTTTTCCCGGAAGGAGTTTAGAGCAGATATTTTTGAGCTTGCAAAGGATATACCTTTTCCCAGGAAAAGGGGTAGATATAAATCTGAGAAGCCTTAAAAGGAAACATATTTTAGAATTGATAGCCAATATTTCTTGCAATCTTACTGAAATAAAACCAATTTAGAAAAAAAAACAAAACTTGTTTTAAGTCAGGGAACCAAAACTTAGTCCAATAGCTTTTACTTGGAACTCCAGCCATGAAATAGTAACACAATTCACTTTTTTATAAAAGATAGGTGGATCCAAATTATCTCTCTGACAAAACTGGGACTTGTCCATTTGGCTAAACTTTGCTAATTTGAATTTGCCCCAATTGCTTAAAGATACCATAGCAGTGAGTCCTTCAGTACTCACCGTTGTACTCATGTCTAACAAGGATCTCCACTAAACAGAAGTTTTTCTAAGTCTAGCAAAACCCCAATTATCTTCCCCTGCAAATTCCCACCTTCTGAGCAAAGTGTTAAAGTGACAATAAGTAAAGAAAATGGTGTTACAGAAAATGATAACTTTAGGACATAACAAGAAAAGGTAAGGCCAAGTTTCACCTTGGGTGGGCCTCTAACCCATAATCCTAGAGGGAATGCCAATTCCAAACTCCTCTGAGCATCCCGGGTGGTGCTAGGAATCAGCCAACAATACCGAATGCTGGAAAAAACAGAGTACCCAAGTATTGGCCAATGAGGGTCCCCACAACAAATGCTGAAAATACCAGAGCATCAGGGGGCAGCCAACAGTGAACCCCAAAGGCATAAGACCTAACGCAATTGGAGCCACAGAATAACGTGATTCTGGTGTCCCAGGGTCAATGCAACAGAGGACCTCATACAGCCAAATGTCCTTCCTTAAACAATCACCCAAAGAGCCAAAGCAAAGATTACAAATGTGACAAAGAAATAAGGATAAGCATGCATTTGGGCATTGAAAGAAAAAAGGAAAATGGTCAGTCATTGGAAACTAAAGTAAAAACAGCCTGAGAGAAGGGGCAACAACGTGGGTTATAAAGGACGTGGCCAGCCAGGTGTGCTTCTGCCTGTCCAGGATACCCAGAAAACGGGAAACTGCATCAGGCTACCAAGCCAAAGGCCTCGAAGTCACTTACTCGTCTGTCCAAAATAAAGAACACAGGAAAGGACAGATGGGCCCAAATCAAAGGGAAATAAAAGTAGCGAGTTGAATCTGGACAAAGGGAGACTCATCCACCCAACCTTCAGGTCTAAATGGTGCCCATGAGTCTCAATTTGGTGTCCAGATGGGAGGTCTACATTGCCCCTTCACTGGTGGCCAGAAAAGATGTCACAAGCTGAATCCCAAAATGAGGTTCAGCTTAGGAAGCCACATGGGTTCTTGCCTTCTTGTAGGAAGAAGTTTAAGAGCAAGTCCACAGAGTGAAGTGAAAGCAAGTTTATTAAGAAAGTAAACAGATAAAAGAGTGGCTACTCTATAGGCAGAACAGTGGCATGCACTACTTGACTGAGTATGCGTGTATTATTTCTTCATTTTATGCTAGACAAAGGTTTTCTACTAAAGGAGTGGGGAGTTCCTAAAACTGAAGGTTCCACCCCTTTTTAGACCATATATGGTAGCTTTGGGACATTGCTATGCCATTTGTAAACTGTCATGGCACTGGTGGGAATGTCTTTTAGCATTGAAATGCATTACAATTAGCAAATAAAGAGCAGTGAAGACGACCAGAGTTCGCTTTCATTGCCATCTTGGTTTTGGTGGGTTTTGGCCAGCTTCTTTATTCCGTCTCTCTTCATCAGCAGGGTCTTTGTGAACTGTATCTTGTGAAATGAGTCCTACCTGATCTCCTGTCTCATCCTGGGACTAATGATGCCTAAACTCCTGGGGACGCAGTCTAGCAGGTTTCAGACTCAGGTTACCCAGTCCCATTCAAGGCAGAGTCACCCTGGTTGGAATGCCTCTGACAGAAGCATTACAGCAAGAAGACCACCCTGCTCTTTCCTCTCTCAGGTAGAAGTGAACATTGTTTTTCCTTTGGATGACACTGTCCTTTCATGAAATTTGATAAGGGCACTTTCTCAGTTCTTTACCCCTGGTTATATCTTCCACGTCCTCAGGATATATTAAGTTCCCTGAGATTCTGGACAACAGCTAACTCCTCACTGAATTCCTTGTCACAAGAGTCAACAGAATATAAAGCTGACATGGTTTCTGCCCTCAGGAAATTTCAAAAGTTAGACTAATTGTCTCTCATACTCAGCTGCACATTAGAATTAACCAGGAAACCTTAAAAATTCCATTGCCCAGGCCTTACTTTAAAACAATTTAAACCCAGGAATCAGTATTTTTGAAGTTATCTGTGTGATTCCACTGTACCTCCAAAGTCAATAACCACTATTTACTACACTATCCAGTAGGGTAGCAACTAGGCACATGTGGCTTTTAAAATTTAAATTAAATTTAAAAGGCAGTTCTTCAACTACTAATCTCGTTTCAAATTCTCAAGGGCCATTTCAATCACTGCAAAAAGTTCTATTCGTCATTGTTGGTCTCAGGTACTAAAAGCCCTCATCTGAAGCATGAAACATCTGTTCAATGAATGCAGGTGTGCAAAGAATCTATTGCTGGGCATTCAAAGCCCTGCCACTAACTCACTGTGTAATGTCCAGTAATCTAGTTTTCCTGTCTGTGAAATGAAAGGCTGGGTAACATGAGCGGCTCTCCAGACATGATCTTTGGAATACGCTAGAAAACCAAGGGATCAGGGAACACAGTGCTGGGAAGAGCTGAACCAACTGGCCCCAAACTCCATAGCAAACAGAAGATAGTTGAATTCCACAGAATTTTTCTTTGCAAAGCAGCTCTGCTGCATTACAAAAAAAGAAAAAAGGAAACCATGTCTGATATCTTGATAACCAACAGACTCCCTGTCTCAGTCCAGCAGCAGGTTAGTGAATTCTTGCTTCAGTGCTCATAATCTGGTGGTACAGGAAGGAGGGCCCTGCTCAGGAGGCTGTGAGGCCGCTGACAACTAACAACTCACTTACTTCCCCTTTCTGAGTCTCTGTTTCCTTTTATGAAAAAAGCAACAAATGATGCCTGACCTCCCTTGTTCCTAAGTTAATTTGAAGGTCGAATGATATAATAAATTAGGAAGCCCTTTGTAAAAGCATAATTTGGGTTACACAGGTGGGGAGAAGAATGATGAAATGCTGACAGCAGTGGCAACTTACGTGTATTTGGGTAGGGTTTTTTTTGTTTTTTTGTATTTTTGTTTTTTTTTTTCAAATGAGACCAAGTCTTGCTCTGTTGCCCAGGCTAGAGTGCAGTGGCGCGATCTTGGCTTCACTGCAACCTCTGCTCCACCTCCCGGGTTCAAGCAATACTCCTGCCACTCTCCTGAGTAGCTGGAACTAAAGGTGCCCATCACTACGCCCAGCTAATTTTTGTATTTTTAATAGAGTCAGGGTTTCACCATATTTGCCAGACTGGTCTTGAACTCCTGACCTTGTGATCCGCCCACCTTAGCCTCCCAAAGTGCTGGGATTACAGGCATGAGCCACCGCACCTGGCTGTGTGATTTTTAAAGTTTTGGCTTTTAACCTTTAGAAGTGTGGGTTGCAGATAAATTTAAATTATGTTATTATTACAGAAAGGAGATGTGATTTCACTCTTTTTCTCTAATATGGATATAAAATCTGCCAGATCCTGCAGCAGGTTCATTTCAGGTACATAGGCATCCTTGTTTATCCCAGAACCCAAATGGGATTCTGTAGTGTTGATTCGTGAGTACACTGATCTCAGCTGTAGCTCCTTGGCTAGGGGATGGTGCAGGTAGCAGGGAGAGGAGGGATAGCTGATCCCTGCAAGGAAATGAATGGGGATACAGGTCAGAAGTCCATCTGCAGAAACTCCTGGGCCTCTCAATTATCCATGATATGGGGTGAAAATGGAGCACTCATGGGGTGAACAAAGCTCCAGGGTGGATGGCATGGGTTCTTCTGGTCAGATAAGTTCCAGGAGTTCAACATGTCAAATCATTCTTTCCATTAAACCTCTGCTTGTCACAAACCAGCACATGGGTGGGCATGCCTTTTACTGAGTTATTGTCTACTAATTAGCTTTTTTAATTGAGTGTCTACTATGTGACAGACACTGTGCTACATGCTTTGCATACACTTTCAGAAACAAATTTTCTGCAGCATCTTGATGAGGTGGGTATTGCCTCCACTGCCCAGATACAAAAATAAGGGTTTGGAGCACTTCGGTTTGTATTCAGTTCATATGCCTAGCTAATGCCCAAAATGGAATTTGAAGCTATATATGGCCCATTTGGAAGCTACTGCTCTTCTACATTTGACATTGAACCAAGATCGACTTTTCTATAATTCTTTCAAATTTTGCTTTCTGGAGATGCTCAGAATTCAGCTAACTCTTTTTCCACATAGTCACCACTCAAGAAATGTTTTTGGAGACAAGGATTTCTTCAATAGTTAAGTGATAAGAATTTAGTAAAACATGTTTTTTTGCCCTCAGGGAACTCCAAGGTTCCTGGAATTTTTAGAGAGTAGGCATCTCCCTAAGGGTCTTCCAATTTCCACCTCAGACACCAGGGTGTCCTTTCATACCTCTTTAGAGGAACATCTCCCATCTTTCCCCAGACGTTCTCCAACCCGCCCAGCTCTGCCAAGTAGTCTCTGAATGAATGAATCATGATTTTCAAACCTCTCTCCCATAACGTTTTCCACATTAGAACAAAATTTTGTTCTACATCCTTCCCTACCTAAGTCTCCAAAGAAGGTGCTAATGAGTAATAAAATGCAAGCCCTGCAGGGGACTGTAGGAAGGCAGCCAGACGATAAATATCTTCTAACAAATGGAGCCAGCTCAACAGGAGATAGCTCTGTAAGATCTCATAAGCTAATCGTTGTCAAAGGGATTGCTATGGTGCCCATGGAAGGAGGAGTTATGTGGTTGTAGAGGCAAGTGCCATGTTTCTATCAGTATTTCACCCAAGAGCATTAAGTCCGGGCCCAGAGTCATTCCCTGATAGAAAGAGCAGTCATTACTTGGCTACTGCTCACACCACCGGCCACTTCGGTGCTCACACCACCAGCCACTTCAGTACTCACACCGTAAAGGAGGGACAATTCTGTTCTGGACAGCAAATGTTAAAGAAGTGACACTAATCTTGTTTTTTATGAAAGCAAATAAACAAACCAAATAATGCAAAACTTGGCTCCATTTTTAGAGCACCATTGTGACAAAGCCCAGCTGGATGTCTCCACAGGCCCAAATAACATCTCCCTAGGAGAAGCATATGCAGCTGGAGATGGGGTTGGCCTTTGCTCTCAGGGATCTTATATATCATTGATCAATTGCATCTTCTCCAAAGAGATTTACCAGCAGATTAAATGTGCAACTCATGCACCATTGGTTGGGCAGAAAGTAAGTGCTCTCCAGCATTACTTTGTAAAGGAAAGTCCCTTTGAACCACAGCTGCCCTGATCATCTAAGGAGCAGACGAAGAGGTAACAATATAGCAGAGTTACTGTAAACCATAAACTTGGGCAACAAGGACTTAGTGCCTTTCTGGTAAGATGTCCACGAAGGAAAGGCTTACCCTTGTATCTCCAGGGTGGCTGCCCATGAAACCACAGAAACATAGCTTGATCTTCTGGTTCAGAGGCTGTTCCTGCTTTTGAATACAACCATGACTTTGGCTTGGACTGTAAGCAACCCCAAGGTCTAAATTTTCATTCTCCATCTCTTCCATGCCTAGAGATTTTTGTATGCCTTTAGGTTTTAAACCTTAACAATCTAATCTAGCTCACACAGCACCCACGGGGAAGGGACTTGCATTTGAAGGACACCTGTTTTAACAAATATACACATAGAGAAAATAACAGCTCCACAGCAAGTCAGCTCACTAAAATGAATAGTACAATTATAAATTAAAATAGGTCAGGATATATTCAGGATTGCAAGGGCACTTCACAAAGAAGGAAGAAAACACCTACATCATGAAGAATATGTGTAGATTTTTGAAGGGAAGAAACAGAAAGAACAGCCTCATCCCTCCTCTGTGGCAATGCTTTCCATATCACACATTTATGCCTTGTTTCCTGGGAAACCCACTGTCTGGGTCTCACCATGACCGACCGCTGCTCTGCTGAAAGGCCCAGTTTGATTGCTTGGGGCTTTGAAGTTCCACCTAAGGCACAGCAGGTTTTTCTTCCTGGTGTCTGCCCCTGCCTTTGGCATTTTTACCTCCTGCTTGGGTCCTGTCTGGGCAGAAGACAGAGTAAATGTTGCTGCCTACCGCCTGTTTCTATGTATCCCTGGTGGCACTTATGCATCATCCCTAGATGGATATTCTTTGGACTGACAAAGATCAAGGACCCTGGGACATTAACAGATCTAGCTTAGAGTTGTTCTAGCTATACATGCCCCCTCCCCTCCAACACACACACACAAGAGATACATGCACACACACCTATGCCTCATCTTCCCTCTCTTCCCTTACTCCGCAGCTGAGATATCCCAGCCTGTCCTATGGTTGAGTGCTTATAAGATGCTGCTAAATCCTACTTTACACTACACGGAATAAACTGAACCTGCTACTGATACATAATACCTTTCTTTTCAATATTTCATGAGCTTGCGCAACCCCCTTCCACAGATGCCCAACCCTCCATGCTTGGGTAACATCTTCCTGCAGAATATCCCACTACATGGATGAACCTAGAGGGCATTATGCCGAGTGAAATGAACCAGTCACAGACAGACGAGTACTGCATGATTCCATTTACATGAGGTATTTAAAATAGTCAAATATTTAAAATAGTCAAATATTTAAAATATTTAAAATAGTCAAATTCATAAAAGCAAAAGGGTGGAAGGGTGGTTGCCAAGGCCTAGGGGCAGGGGGAAATAGGGAGTTCATTATTTATGAACCAGCAGGCATACTTTCAGTTAAACAAGATGGATATGTTCTAGAGATCTGCTGTACAACATTGCACCTATAGTAATCAATGCTGCACTGTACACTTAAACTATACCAAGAAGGTAGATCTCATGTTAAATATTCTAATCACAATAAAATAAACTTTTTTAAAGAAGAAAAACACTTTTTAAAAAATCTTCCTTCTGAGAAGAAAAGATTTAAGCATTACACAGGATCCTAATTAAAAAGTACTATTACCATAAAGTAAGCAGAATATTGGCTTTTGACATGAGGAGAGGATGGAGATGTCACTTAGAGAAAACTCAAACTGAAACACCAGCAGTATCCAAACCAAAAGCCAGAAGAAAGGTTCGCAGGGCCACTAAAAAAAGAAACTACTACGTAGACGTCTTGTCGAACGTATTTAAAGAAAAGTCTCTTTCAAATAATTACAAATTAAAAGCTTGGCTCTGAGACTGAACTTTGAGCAGACAGATGAGAGAGATAAAATGAAATTTTTTTTTCTGCCAAGAATAATAAAGATCTTGATACAAAGATGTGATGTTTTCCCCCCAGTGAAGCAACTCTGGAACAAGAAAAGCATGATGAGGAGGAGAAATTCAGTTTACAGAAGAATAGTGGCAGTTCTTTCATTTATAACTTGCTAAAGAATGTTGAATCAGTTCCTTAATGAGCATAGAGAATGGAAGTTTTTATGGGAGAACACTGGACGTTGTTTTTACTGGCTGAATGAATAGCATTAGAGTAAAGTGCTTGTCCTTATTCTATTGTGCGGCTTTGGTTATTTGAAGTAGAGCTTCTTTTATTACCTTTCCAATGTCCTACACAACACAAACTTACAGCATTTTTTAGAGAGAACCTGGCCTCAATGGGAACTCACCTGACACTGGAGTCAGGCTTGTGACATGTCAAATTGCCTATGTCACGAGTACCCTTGATAAAAATGATCTCAATATGGCTTATTTCTCCTGAGTTATGTCTCATGATAAACCAACTCTGGCAATGCTAGGATGGGACAGATTTCTGGAAATAATCACCACAAATTTTCAAAAGGCACTTTGTGTTGAAGTAGAAAATCTTTTATCCTGATCGTAAGACCTTAGGAATGGATACCAGTTTGGGACTCAGGCAGCTTAGATAATGTTACAACTCTACCGTATCTATGGTATCAAGCATCCTATATCATAATGTGCAAGAAATTAACTTGTGTGGGAACTAGGGGAGCTAGATTTAGAAAACGGAATTACAGGACCCCCCAATTAAATTTAGATTCAAATAAACAGCAATAGCTTTTAATATAAGTATATCCCATACACTTTGGGAGACGTATTTATATTAAAACAATTATTTGCTGTTTATCTAAAATTCTAATTTAACTCAAATTCCTATATTTTGTCTGGCAACTCTACTTGAAATGCATCTGTCAAAACAATGAACTGGACTTTGCAAGTCAATCTTCAAGTACCATGTTATTTTTAGTTCAAATTCTATAATCATTTTCTTTTTAACTATCTTCCTGTGAACTCAGAGTGCCCATGCGTAGTCCTCACAAAAGCAACCTTGTTGTGCCGAAGAGATCACACTTGGGAAACTGTAGGCAGTTTGAGAATTAATTAATTAATTAATTAATTAATTTTAGACAGGATCTCCCTCTGTCTTCAAGGCTGGAGTGGAATGGGGCCATCTCAGCGCACTGCAACCTCTGTATCCAAAGGCTCAAGTGATTCTCCTACCTCAGCCTCCTGAGTATCTGGGACTACAGGAGGGTGCCACTGAGCCTGACTAATTTTTGTATTTTTTGTAGTTTCTCCATGTTGCACAGGCTGGTCTCAAACTCCTGAGCTCAGATGATCTGCCCTCTTCAGCCTCCCAAAGTGCTGGAATTAGAGGCATGAGCCACTATACCTGGCTAGTTTGAGAAGTTTTAACATCAGTGTAACTGAGATCAGTAAAACTCAAGGAGGGATCTTTCGTTTCCCCAGGAGAAGGTAGAACAGACCCTTCAATATTGACAGGTGACCTACAATGTAAAAGGCCTAAGGATGAAAGGATTAACTATGGTGCTAATTGATTGAGGAATTAGGAATAATGTTCTCTTTCATCCTCTGAGTTGATACAGTTCTCAGAAAACAACTAATACCCAAGTCCTGGAGTCAGGATAATTTATATTAGGAGCATGTACCACACTGGATTAGTGGGTAACTTTCAAGGTCTTTTCAGAATGCAGCACTCATAGATAATTGTTCACATGTACCAAAAAATAATAGAAATGCATTCACCAAACATACCTAGAACACGGGCAGGAGTCCGGTGGTGTATCAAGTAGAGGCATTAGCAAACAAATGTTGTTATGGTCCTCAGGTCACTGATAGCCTAATGGTGTTGTTGGCTTGGTGAGAAGTAGCCCAGAAAACAGATGAACATAAGTAAAATGTGAAAAGTTTTTTGATGGGGGACTCACAGGGCTAATTCAGCAGAGTCACATAAACCAGGGTATGAGGCAGTTGGTCGGGGAAGACTTAGTGGATAAGCCAGTAGGTAGGAATTTAGTCTTGTAGTATACACATAAGTCAAATATTCAAGGTGAGGAACAGCAATCCAGGCACAGGGAACAGCAGGAGCAAATATTTAAGACATGAAATAAGATCCTATGTTCAGGTAACCACAGGATTTTGGAACTGTGAAAACACACAGCTTGCTCAGGAAAGAGAAAAGGGGTGATGCGGAAAATATAAGCAGGTGGTGGATCACATACACACATGAATAACAAAGAAATGATAACCATAATTATAATATGTTTTATTATTTGGCCACTGCAAATGAAGAAAATGCTGAGATTCATGCCTGTGCTGAAGCATGCAAAGATGGAAAGTCAGCTGCGAGTCAATTAACCATGAAAAAATAGCCAAATGTCCATAATTTTGCTGTCTGTCCCTTGGTCAAAATAAATGAATGTCTGCTTTACTTATTCAGTTTCCATCTGGATGTGTCAAACCCTTAGGACATAGAAGAAGCAGAGAGTCTAAGACTCAGATTGACAAGGATGTGTGATTGCTGTGGGAGAAGGAAAAATAACTCTGTACCATCACCGAGAGTGAATCGATGGGGGAGGCGATGGAATAAAGGCAAAGGAAAATATTATATTGCAAACCTGAAACATTAGACCTTGAGTTAGAAGCATGAATGATACTGAATCTTTGAAGTCTTGTGAGGCAGGGATAATTCCTAACTGGCAAACAAAAGAATTGGAGTGGCACAGTGGTTCATGCCTGTAATCCCAGCACTTTGGGAGGCCAAGACAGGCAGATTGCTTGAACCGAGGAGTTCGAGACCAGCCTGGGCAACATGGAGAAACTCTGTCTCTACAAAAAAAAAAAAAAAAAAAAAAAAAGAGAAAAGAAAAGAAAGAAAAGAAATCTAGGCATCTACTCAGGAGACTGAAGTGAGAGGATCACTGGAGCCCAGGAAGCAAAGGTTGCAGTGAGCCGACATTGCGCCACTATACTCCAGTCTAGGTGACAGGATGAGAGCGAAAAAAACGAGGAGAGAGAGAGAGAATCAGAGAACTTAAGCCCAAGTTCTGGCATCAAACAAAATGATAGAACCTAAATTTTACCTCAGCCATGAGAAAGAAACCCAAATACACGTGCCAAGCGTTCCCTAAATCTGCAGCAAAAACAGCCAAAGAAATGCGACTCATGATATAACAGAGGTAGTGCCTTTGCAAAAAAAGGAAATTAATTTCAGTCTGATTTCCCCTGATTTGTACCGTATGTACCAAATCACAGCCCTCTTTGAGAAATTAAGGGCATTAGTTATCTTCCCATTCAGTTGCAGTGGCATTATACTTGCATACAGACGTTCCTAGCTGAGATGAGAAATATCAAGATTTTACAAAATCATTCATCAAGAGGTGAGACCTAATCCTGATTAGCGTTTCAATAAGAAGCCTGGGACAAAATAGAGAATAAGCACAGGATCACAGCAGCAATTAGGCACCTTCTAGACAGCCACACTTTTCCTCAGATCAATCAAGTTTGAGCAAATGATAAATTTTTCCTTTCTCTCTTTTGCCCCTGCTGTGAAATGAACTGCCTTAAATAACTGATGAGGTGACAGCAAGCCTGTTAAAGGAAACGTTTGCCCATTAAGTGAAGCTTAATTAAACAGAGCACAGGCTAATCGTTCTTCCATCTAATAAGTGATACACCCTGGTTAACATCATCCTGCTTGCAGGGCTTGGTCTAGAAGGCCTGCAATGACACCCCACCAGTAAACTAGGAAAACACACACACACACACACACACACACACACACACAGATTTTGAGAAATCACAAACCAGTTTGCAAATGGAGCTGTGCACATGCAAATAAAGTTAATCAAATATTAATACTCATCTCCTGGTTATCCTCTCTTTAGATTTATTCAGAACGTTGAAGCTACCTTCATTTACCCCCTTAGATAAGCCATTTAAAATTAATGATAAAAGTTTAGCACCAGTGGTCGGGTGCGGTGGCTCATGCCTGTAATCCCAGGACTTTGAGAGGCCGAGATGAATGGATCACGAAGTCAGGAGATAGAGACCATCCTGGCCAATATGGTAAAACCCCATCTCTACTAAAAATACAAAAATTAGTTGGGCCTGGTGGTGTGTGCCTGTAGTCCCAGCTACTTGGGAGGCTGAGGCAGGAGAACCGCTTGAAACCGGGAGGTGGAGGTTGCAGTGAGCCCAGATCGTGCCACAGCACTCCTGCCTGGGCAACAGAGTGAGACTCCATCTCTAAAATAAAACGAAATAAATAAAAAAGCCTAGCGCCAGCACTGCGAGGGTCTATGGACTTGAAATCCTCCAAGAGTGTGTCATTAATCCATGAAGATGGGGATCATAGGTGTTTTGCTCATTTTCTTATCTCCAGGTGGTGCCATGGTATGAAGCACTTAAGCAGTATTCAATGAATACTTACGTGAGAAAGACACTTATACTTGGATACATTCCAGGAAATGGGTAAATCCTAGAAATGTGTTTATGGGTGGTATTATGGAACAGTATTACGGGTTAAATTGTGTCTCCTAAAAAGATGTTGAAGCCCTAACCCCTAGGTTCAGCAAATCTGACATTATTTGGAATTAGGGTCTGTGCACATGACGAAGTTAAGATGCAGTCATTAGGATGGGTCCTAAGTCTACGTGGCTGATATCTTTACAAAAACAGGAAATGTAGACACAAGGAGGAGGCCAAGGAAGGCCTGAGTTACGGGAAGTGAGGAGGAAGGTGTGCAACAGATTGTCCCTCAGAGCACTCAAAAAGAACCAACTCTGCCAGCACTTTGATTTTGAACTTGTAGCCTCCAGAACTGTGAGACCATAAATGCCTGCGGCTTAAGCCATCAATTTGTGGAACTTTGTTTCAATGGAAATACCTGAAAACTAACACGGATACAGTGGACTAAGCTAGATGGAAGAACAACCCATTGCCAGGATGCCAGCGACCTCTGTTATCCTGGCCACAGGCCATTTGTACCCTGGTAAGTAATGCTGCAGTCACGAGCACTAGGTTCACAGTCGACCTCTGCACTTCCTAATCATGTGGTCTCATTTCAGAACTATGGGTAATAGTCGAGTACATTTCTCCTTAGGTTGTTGGAAGGATTAAATCAGATAATTCTTGTTGAAGTGCCGAACACTATGTATAGCAGGTAGCAAATGCTCAAAAAATACTATCAGCATTAGAGAGCCCCACACCCTAAAGCTTAATGGCATTGGAGTCACTTTTACATTCCTCTGGTTAGTCACCATAACAGGGTGCATGTGGCTGTATTTGGACTGCCCACATGAGATTGGCTGGTCATACAGGGTCCTTGGGGTCCAGATAGGCCCCTCAGCATCTGAGGGACATGGCCAGGAATTCAGGCTGTTCACACTGGCTTTCACAAATGGCCTTCTGCTCCATCCCATGTTCTCATTTCCTCACGTCCTCCTGGATCCTCGAGTTATCAAGAGGATCTAGTTATATTGGAACTGACCGAGAGGCCTGAGGATCAGCAGGGCTCATGAGGTGCTGGGAGGCAGGGCTGGGGAGCTGCACTGGCAGTGACCTTGCAAGGCTGCTGGGAACCCAGCGAGAGAA
Organism: Rhinopithecus bieti; assembly: GCF_001698545.2. Lineage (NCBI taxonomy): Eukaryota > Metazoa > Chordata > Mammalia > Primates > Cercopithecidae > Rhinopithecus > Rhinopithecus bieti. Next base: position 932,500 of record NW_016809276.1, on the reverse strand, counting down.
GGAACCCCGACTTATTTCAGTGAAAGGCTCAAGGCAAAAGAAGGAACCGCTGTCAATCAGAGCATCCAGGGTGCTACACTGAGGTGGCTTCCTAATCCCTTGCATTAGGGAGTGGGCCCAGGGCTTGGTGATAATTATCTTATCTACTCTTCAGAGCAACTCAGGTATTACCTTTATCTTACAGATGAGCGAAGTGAGGTTCAGGAGACCTTTGGTAATTCAGCTCAAAGTAAGTTGCAAAGCACATGAGCAGCTGGTATTCAAGCCCAGTGGAAGTACAGCCTGTCACAGCCAACCATTGTGCCCGGCTGCCTGCTGGCACCCACAGCAGTGCCCCTGCTAGAAAGTCACTCTTAATGGGCGCTTGCTAACATTTGAATCTGATTGAAGACTGCGTTATCAAACCCATCTGCTGACAGTTTATAGCTATATACTTAAAAAGGCATAAATGGTTTTTGAATGCCAGGAGTGTGTGTTCTCAATTTCCCACATTGTTTATGGAATACCTGGAGTAGAGCAATCACAGTAATAATTCATACTTTATAGCACTTTATAATTTACAAAGGGCTTTCATGAACATTAGCTCATTTTACACATCAGCCAACAAAAGTAAGGGTTATTATTATCCTCATTTTATTGACGAAGAATGAAAGCATAAGTCATACCTAGTCTTTAGTTTTCAGAGATCCGAGTGAAGATGAAGGCTGCTATCCGACAGTTGGACTGAGGCTGCCTCAAGAAAGAAAATCTGTTCCCTCAAGAAAAATACAGTTTCCACGTGAGAGTGGACAGGTCCAAAGTCAGCCCCAATTTGGCTTTCTGTCTGCTCAGGGCTTCTTGTCCAGATAGTCCCAGCTCACTAATAGCAGCTGATGAGGATAGTGGCTTATAATTAACAGGGGCTTATTTCATGCTGAACCCTATGCTAAGCACTCCACATGCTTTCTTTTATTAATTTGCACACAGCCCTGTGGGTTTTCACTTATATTATTCCCATCTTATAGGTGAAGAAATTGAAGCTCTAAGAGGCTAAATAGCTCACTCAAGGTCATATGACTACTGTGATGATCTTAGAGGTTTCATTTTAACAATTTGACTTTAAGGTGGGCTGCATGATTAGTGTAGCCTCTTTAACTATCTTCATTTTTATTTCCTGCTTTACCCCAGAGCCTCTTGATTCTCCCTATGGCTTGATTCAAAGGCTTGGCTTTATTCTGCTCAAGACTCTAGAGGCAATGGATCTGGTACTGTACCTGCTTATATTAATAGGAAGGTGCCTGCCATGTTTCTCTTCCATAGAGACCATGGTTTGCAATTAAAGAGGCTGACTTTGTGCAAATGCCAGAACCCAGGCATTGAAATGTCCTGATGGAGACAGCTTTGAAGTCACAAAAGAAATGCAGACCCCACTACCCCATTAGGATCATAAATCACTGCTCACCACAACCCATGTAAAGGGCCATGTTCTTCTCCCATTCTGCAGCCATCCTGCCTGCAGGATGTCATTTTGGAAGCTTCATATGTTCTCCTAAGACAGACCTATTGCCATTTCTAAAATGATTCAAAATGCAGACTGCCCCTCGCCCCAACAAAAGAGTTCTAGAGATATTATTAGCCAAGGTGGTATCATAGGTAATTAGAGTCCAGCTCCCAGTGGGAGATACACTTTGAAGACAAGAAATCATTTGGATACTTAGGTCCCAGTTTGTTTGCAAACATCCACCACTTGACTCTCTGCCTGAAATAACTCAGAAAAGAAGAAATTTTGAGATGAGAAGACAAAAGGCAGAAAGAAGATGGCAGGGCAGATGGAGATGTTTCATGCAAGAACTTTGGATGAAAAAGGAAACACTGAAAGTAAATATATACTCTAGCCTAAGGTTTCTGTCATTGAGTAAGAGAGAGTGGAGACATTCAAGGGGGCAGACCATACCACATCACTGCAGCCTGCTCTGGGCAACATCTCATGAGAGAGGAAACCCAATAGCTCAGGCAGAGGAAGAGCCCCCTGAGAGATCTAAGGAGCTCACTTTGGATTTGAAGTTTTAGTTCAACTTCCATCTTCTGATACCACTTACCAGCTGTGTGGCAGCAAGAAAATAATTTGATCTTTCAGCCTTTGTTTTTGCACTAAAAAGTGGAGACAAAATTCCCACCACCCCTACTCTCTCATTGCAGAGGCAGAGTGTTGGCAGATGGCCCTCCAGCACATGCTGTACAATTCTAGCTGTGACCTGGACTCCATCAGTCGCTGTGAACCTCTGTCTACACAGTCCTAAGTGTGGAAACACCTGGATATTTGGAACTGTGTAGATTTGCACCTTGCCATCCCCATCACCCTGACTCCTGTTTAGGGAGCCTTCCTGTGTGACAGTCATTGGTTTCAGTGCATTAGAAGTAAAACATTCCTCCATTAACACAAAATCCTTCTGGTGTAGGCATTAATTATTGGATGATTGTAATAACCACCCTCCTCTCTCCCCTAACAACCCTGTTAGAGTAGCCTCCATCAGAGACACCTGCTTCTGAACTGTTTACTCGGCCCTTGGGATCATCCACATCCCAGCAACAGGGACTCAGGCTCTTCCACTTCCCTGAGGAGACAAGAGTGCCAAGACCTGAGAGAAGAAACCCAAGAGGAGGCTGGGGCTGGGGAGGGATCTGGAAGTCACCAACCACTTGTGACAAACAAGCAAATAGAAACATAGAACAATCACTTGTCCAGCAGGAGGTAGATAAAAGATGAGAAGCCAGACACCCCCACTCCTGTGTCAGGCTGAATCCAAGCCCTCTGATGAGGGGAGAAAGCAAACGCACTCCAAAACTGGCAGGGATGTATTTCAAGAAGTGTTCATTCTTTTTTTTTTTTTTTTTTAATAAAAAAAGAATTGTTCTTTTAATTTCTTTAACGCTAACAAAACTCCAAAGAAATGAGGAAAGAAGACATCCGCTGCTTGAGAAAGACTTCCATTTCCTAAGTCTCCCAGTTCCTTTTTACTCTGGGAAGATCTAATTTGATCTAGGCTTCCCGAATGCAGTCACACAGTGGGGACTGCGGAGATTGGGGCTCTGGCAGGGGGATCACAAGCAGAGCTTTTGTTTTGATCTCACTGCTTAGGTTAATGCATCGTGACTCCTCCACGGGCTGTTTCCCGGGACGCTGCTATCCCACTGTCTGCTAGGGAAGAAAATGTCTTGTGAAAATAAATCACATGCAGCAGTATTTACAAATCCTGAGTCGGATTTCCACCCTGTCCAACAGGATGAGAATTTGACCCATTATTTACACCAGTAAGCTGAGAATGACATCAAAAGCTCTCTCATTATCTCTGCAGGGGAGATAATGCGTTAAGTGCCTTTAATCTAAACATGTGACTTACAATAGAAATGTGTATCTACTCCTTCCACAAAGGAGAAAAGAAACAGCACTTACTTCTATATGTAACAGACAGGACATCTAATTCTAAGCCTTGCTTCTAAATATCCGTGGATCCCATATCTCTATCGTTTCACTTGGAAATTCCTCTTGCCTTGGGGAAACAGGATGCATATCAAAGTCTAGGTAGAGAAAGAGCCCAAAATAGAGATGAAGGCACAGAGAAAACACCTTGGACACTTGGGAAACAAATACAGCATTCTTTATGTAGCCTGCAAAAACAGACTTGGTCTCCTTTCGCTCCATTCCTTTGTTTCCCACCGCACACCTGCCTCTGATCCTATCTCACAGGGATGGTCTAAGAACAGGCGAGAGAAAAGAAGTGAGGACGTTCCACAAACTTTAAAATACTCACAGAGACACATCACTTTATCATGTTGCCACTCAGGTTCTTACAACATCTTAGGATCTGTCTTTTTTGGGCACCAGAAGAATGGGGTGGGAAGCATCTGGATGTGAAAGAGATGAAGTCCAGCCCGATTATTTCCCACCTCTGTGGCTTCTTAGGCAAAGCATGAACTGATTTGACTCTTGGTTTTCTCATCCATAGAATCGGCAAGTGCCTTCTTCCTTGCCATATGAAGCAAGTCCTCAATTAATGTCACTGGGCCTCATCGATGTGTCTATTCTAATGAATTATAGTTTTCTCACCTGTAATAAAATTCACTGTAATTTAGCAGTGTTGAGTTTGTAGAGTGCTTGAAAATAATGACTTACTAATATATAATTCATATATCATAAAGACCATGCTTTTTATTGACGTATAATATGTTACATATTTATTGGCCACATATGATGTTTTGTTGCATGCATAGAAAGTGTAATAAGCCTTTTAAAGTGTACAGTGTTTGTTGGTATGTTGTAAAGTTGTGCATGTATCACCAACATCTAATTTCAGAACATTTTCATTACTCCCCAAAAGCAACCTCATAGCCATCAGCAGCTACTATTTTTAGAACATATTTTATTAATCAACATCCTGCTATTCTTCAAGGTCTAAGAACTCTTCTCTAAAGTTCACAATGAGTTTTCTCTCTAACTTACAGTCAGAACCAAAGTGCTGGGCAATTGTCTAACCCGTTGCAGTTCCTGGATTGACACCTGACATCTTCCTGGCCTTCCCAAATAGATGGTATGTTCTTGGAAAGCAACAACCATGTTTTCCATATTTTCTTTCTCCTCCAGCATCTCAGCTCATGGCTGAACATACAAGTAGGAATACACATGGGTACCAACTGATTGGCCAATCGCCACCTCTTCCAAAGACCAGCATGTTTGTCATGTCTGCTACTCTGAATTCTGATGCCTCCACAAGCTGTGAAGAATAATCGTGGAACATGATCAGTCTCTCCATAGTATGTGCTGTTAATTTTTCATCTTAATGAACTGTCCAGTCGAGTTTAGCAACAGGAATGGTGATAAAAGCACAATAAAAAATGTCTTATGCCTTGATACTGTCAGAAACCTTTTCCCTACAACATCCACACATAATTGAAATAAAATATCTCAATGGCTACAAACACCATTTGTCAAGAATAAAGTGGAGTAAGTGCTATTTCAAAAATTCATACTAACAGGCTTCATAAACATGGATTATTGGAACGTTCTTCTGATTGATATCTACTCAAGCATTTTAAGCACATGGCTTTTATTCTCTGCGTTTGTTTGAGTGAAACCACTTTGGGTACCGAGCTACATGTCAGCTGCAATTTTCCAGAGTATTACAGATGCATGGCCTTTTCTGCTGGGAGATGGGTCAGGCAAGCCGGAGCAGCCCCAAAAGGCCCATGTTAATGCATGGACAGGGAAACCATTATGCAGCTGTTGGCTTCCCCAGAGTGGAGTGCTCCAGGCAATGACGCCCCTCGAATCTGAGTGATGGTCCAGGAGGAGCTCAGAGAGAGAGCTATCTGAAGATTCTGCTCATCCCAGCAGTGTGGAGGAGCCCAGGCTCCAGGCTTCTGTCCCAAACATACCAACCATTGTATTCCTGTCAACTCATTAGGGAAATGCTTAATAATTGGTTATTGGCGTAGTCATATTGGTTTAGTCATTAATTCAAGAAATGTTTACAGAGTGCTACTAGTATGGATGGCATTGCCCTTGGCATCCAGGACATAGGGGTGGATATGGCTGAGCAACTCTCTAAACTTCACGGGGTTTAGAATCTCATGGGGAAAACAGAAAATATAAAAATCAGCCATGAAATGAAATCGACATGATATTTACTAATTGTGATTGCTGCTGTGAAGAATTACACTGAATGAGGAAGTGTCCAATGACTGCAGGGTGGGTGGAGGATATAGCTTCAGAGGTTGTGAAGTCAGGAAAGGCCTCTCAAAAGGGGGCATTTAAGCTGAATCCTAAAAGATGAGAAAGAGCCAGGTGTGTGAGGAGACTTCCAAGACCTGGGGTTAGAAAGGGCTGGGTCTGCTCAAGGGGCAGCAATTGTCCAATGCAGCTGAGCGGATGGGCAAAGAGAGAGGTAGGGAGTGACTGTCTCAAGGAAAGCACTGGCAGCAAAATTTGGGTCTGGATTTTATTCCAGTTAAAACAGGATGTCAATAAATAGTTTAAAATAAGAACTGTAGAGAATTGCAAGAAAACTCCCACTTCACCCCTCCCTTGGACCTTATTCCAACCTGCTACAAATCAAATCTTGACCTGTCTCCCCTCTGTCTGATATTTTTCATTCAGCTTCTGATCCTGACAATGATTCCCACTGGTTTTTTCATCTGCACCTGAATCCTCCCTCTGCAAATCTATTGTGGACAGACATTCCAGCCCCTGTTCTCCTGTCTATCCCAAGTTCCTTGTAGCCCCAACTTCACTCTGGGTCCTCCTCTAACAGGGTGGGAAAGCCTTTCAGACACTGCTACTGATTTCCTGAAAGCAATGTTTACTCTGCAAAGCAATCAGCAGGGCTCAGGTGATGGGAGGCTTCTCTTGCTACTCCATGTAAATGCTGAGGTGACCAGAATGCTCTGAAAGATGCATAATTTTAGTTCAGAAATAGGATTAATATCTGCCTTCAGAGTAGAAGTAATTTAAGTTCCCTGCAACCACACGTCCTTTTCTGTCTTGTTCACCACAGTGTCTTGGTACCTAGCACAGTGTTTAGCATCCCATGAATAAGCATTCAGTGAAAACAATGGAGGAACAAATGAATCTTGTGTATTCATGCACAGACACAGGAAGGCTTGTTGCAAAATAAAGTTTGTCATAGGTTGGATCATCTGGGATACTGACTCTGAGATGGAGTTTAGCATGGGGATGTTTACTAGGGGGTACCCTTTGGAATAACACTTGGAGAAGAAAAGGGAGGGGAAGCAAAAGCAGACATAAAGAGAAGATGTGTGCTGCAGCCCAGCAACAGCCTCAGACCACCCTGCATCTGGGTGGGCTAAGATCATCTGGGCTAAGGATCGTCCTTCAAAATAATCCCAAGAAAGCTGAGATGGCCAGCCTTTTACTGATCAGCCCTCCAATGTGAGTTGCCCTGGGAAAGAGCATGACTTTGGCTGAGGTGAAAGCTGCAAGTGAGGTCATCTGCCAAGAGCATTCCCAGTAGCTGGGACCACCAGAACTTCAGTGAACTGGGGAACTGGGTGGTGCATTGCAGTGTTCAGTACAGAAGCAATTCTACCCATGTTGGGATTTCCTGTTTCTTACAGTTCTTGATGCTTCCAAAATAGTAAAGGGAATGAAGTGATCTCTGCCTTAATTTAGGTTTCTTGTCCTGTGGTTTGATAGAACATTGGCATTGGTCTTGGAGGGAGGGGAGGAGTAGGATCCTGGCTCTGCCACATATTATGTGTGACTCTGGGCAGGGGACAACTCTGTTTTCTAGGCTCTGCTTAACCTCTTTGGGCCTCATTTTATTCTTCTATGGAATGGGGTAGCTAATGTTCATTTCAAGAAATCAAAGTGGATAATGCACAAGGAAGCTCAGTGCAGTTTAAAGGGCTGTGCAGAAAAAGGGAGGGGAGGATCTTGTCCCTTTTGAAAATGGATGAGGAGCATTAGCCTAAGAGGGAGTGTCTGCCAAAGCTCTCAGCAGTGGAAGGCAGGTGGATGGAGACCATGCTCTCATTCCTGTGAAAGCCTGTTCACCACGCATGAGTATGCACTCCACACACTGCAATAGATGGCATGGTATTACACAGTCAAACTCTATTCTCAAGGATTTAACAAACTTGAAGACAACTAATTGGCAATGTGGTAACCCAGGAACATCAGTGTGGCTGCTCCATTAGGAACAGTAGGCGCAGTGCCCACAACACTTTTAGAGGATGCACAGCAATGTTTTAATTTCTTTTAAAATCAGAAGAAAACAATGACCTTTCAGGGTAGAACGCTATATTCCTCTTTAAACCAAAACGGTCATAAACGGTAATTTTTAATTTTTTTAATGGAAAAGGGAGCTCATGAAGATACATATACCCAGGACTCATGGAAGTGATAGACACTGAGGAATCAAGGCACGCTCTACACAGAAGTAAAAAGTGACAAACTATCTCACAGGGTCTAGGAGCCCCTGCTGGAGGAGAAGATGCTTCTCTGCATACTCGGACAAATGGGGGCAGAGAAGAAAAACGTGTGCAAGGGAGTCAAGGTGTCAAACATCACAATGCGTTCAGGGCTACCAGCAGCACAATATGGACAGAGTTAAATGGGAGGGAGGGAAGGGAGGTTTCTGGGAGTAGGGCCTGGATCAAGTGAGTCTTAGAATCCAGGCAAAGGACTTAGCAATTTATTCTGAGAGGGACTGCAAGCTTCTGAAGCTTGGGTTTTATACTGAAGCAACTTGATACAATTTGGATTTAAAGAAATAATGCTGCGGCTCAGTGGAGAAGGATTGGGGAAGAGAGAATAGAGCCGGACATGCTCCCATGAGCCTGAGTTCCAGCCACCCTAGTGGGGCCTTGTGTGGGCACCGGTTCCATTCCACACTGTGTCGAGGCTGGCATGGCAGGGACGTGTGCTCCGGCAGAAACCAGTGGCTAGATGAAACTACACAGAGGCTTTTACTTTCCTTGCCCAAAGAATGATGTAAATGGTTCAGGGCAATGAATCACCATCCTCCTAGGTCCATCTTTCAAGTGGAAATTCTGAAAAGTGGTTGGGAGTGTTAAGAGGTCCAAAATAGTATGTTATAGACAGAAATGTGATACTTCAGGAAACTTGCTAGACATTCATTTACAGAGGTATCTTCTCACAAACCCTTGGAAGAATGTGACCAAGTTTTTAAAAATTTGTTTCCCTCAAAAGTGTGTGTGTGTGTGTGTGTGTGTGTGTGTGTATATATATATGAACTGTTGCTATGGCAGCCTAACAGCTTTTGGAATGGTGCTTAAATTGTAAAAGAACCCCTAGAAAAGATAAACTCACTAGCCTCTCCACAAATTTTCTAAAGCTTCCAAATGGTAGCATCTGCCAGGTGTCTGGCTACAGTCTTCTAGATCCTCAGCAGACACATGTAATTGGTGGCAGATTTTAGTATAGCTCGTTCCCTTTACTTCCCTGATTTCTTTAATTGCCTTGAGCTCTGAGTCCCCCACTGCACACAGGATAATTTGAGTTAGTAGCCAGGAAAGGAAATGGTAATTCTGTGGCTCAAGAATCACGTAGGGCCAGAGAGTATAGGCGGGGTCAGTAAATGTGTGTTTAATGTATGAATTAATTAACGAATGGCCAAGAAGTAATTCCTTGGAGATTCCACACCACCACCCTCACATTCAATTGCTTTCTTTGACTTAGACTGTCTATTTGTCTGTCACCCAGTAGATCCTAGGGACCCAGTCTGCAAGGAACATGCACATATCTTGGCCTAGAGCATAAAAGAGTACCAAGGAGGCTTTCAGGAATTATTTGATGAGTTAGTGAATGAATGAATGAATACCAGAAAACAATCCTCTTAAGCCTGGGGCACATGACTACAAAATCATAAGACACTGCCTTATTAAGTTACTTCCTGCTTGTCATGCTGTTCGAAGTCCCTCTCACTTTGAGTACAGACTATCCCTTGCCATGTAAAGCAGGGAGGAAATGCACAGGTAACCTGAGCAATGCTCAGGCGCTTTGATCTTCCAAAGGAGAGAATCCTACACCAGCCTTTGAGAAGCCCTGTTGACTCTGACAAGCTGAACAGAAGAGATAATGCTGTCTATATGGCTGGTTGTCAGAAGTGAAGTGATTAGATTTCAACTGGATTGCCTGTTACCATCTTGGACCACAGGGCCCAGAAGGCAAGTGCAGAGAGCACGCTCGCCTACCCAAGAAGTACTTGCTGAGCACTTGAGGAGGCAGAGAAAATCCTTTCCCAAAGATCAAGTGGCCCAAAGAGGGGCATCTCCATTCTAGGGATGGATCCCCATCCTGGGGGTGGATTTGCTGCTTGTGGGCATCTCAGGGAAACTGACAATGAGAGGAACATATTATCGATTTCGAGAACATCTTTATCTCACTAAATCAGTGCTGGGGAGAGGAACTGCATTCCGGTCTCCAGGTAACTGACATCCAAGCTATACCTTGATTAGGGATTAAATCCATAAAATCATTGCATAGAACATGGCAAAATGATTTTTTAAAATTCAGTGTCTCCAGATGAAGTGTACACACGAATTTACTGTGTTATTTGGGCAACTTTTCTGTAGGTTTGGATAGTTTTAAAACTTAAAATTAAAAAGTTTTAAATAAATGAGTGCAAGGAAAACAAAGGAAAAAACTTAATAAATTTTTCCTTTTAAAATCAAGGTGGCTGGGCGCAGTGACTCAGGCTTGTAATTCCAGCACTTTGGGAGGCGAGGCTGGCAGATCACTTGAGGCCAGCAGCTCAAGACCAGCCTGGTCGATGTAACAAAACCCCATCTCTACTAACCATACAGAAAATTAACCAGCTGTGGTGGCACAAGCCTATAGTCCCAGTTACTCTGGAGGCTGAGGCATGAAAATCACTTGAACCTCAGAGACAGAAGTTACAGTGAGCCAAGATTGCACCACTGCACTCCAACCTGGGTGACAAAGTGAGATTCTGTCTCAAAAAAACAAATAAAATAAAATAAATAAATCAAGGTATAAAACAGTGTTTATAGCTGGGTGTGATCTATGTATACAAATGTGGGAGGAAGTAGCTATATGGATGTGTGTGTTTGTAACTGCCCAGAAACTGTCTGGAAGTCACACAGAAAACTGACAATAGTGGCTTCCAGGGAAAGAAATTGAAGGCCTAGAGTATAGGAATTGAAGAAGACTTAATTCTCTGTAGACTCTTTTTCACCTTTTATTTATTTGTTTATTTATTTATTTATTTATTTAGAGATGGAGTCTTGCTCTGTCACCAGGCTGGAGTGCAGTGGTGCTATCTCAGCTCACTGCAACTTCCGCCTCCTGGGTTCAAGAGATTCTTCTGCCCCAGCCTCCCAAGTAGCTGGGACTACAGGTGTGCACCACCATGCTCAGCTAATTTTTATATTTTTAGTAGAGACGGGATTTCACCATGTTGGCCAGGATTGTCTTGATCTCTTGACCTTGTGATCCACCCGTCTTGGCCTCCCTAAGTGATGGGATTATAGGCGTGAGCCACCAGGCCCAGCCTCATCTTATAAATTTTAACCATCTTTATCTATTTTAACCATCTTAACTATTTAAATGTATCTATCTAAGGATACATAAAAATAAAAACAAATTTGTCGTGGGACATCCCACCTAGTAATGACAAATACTGACATAACAACTGCTGTACTGTTCCCTTTGCCTGGAAAATCCTTCCTGGTCTTCTCCAGATAAATTCCTACTCATGATCAAGTCTAAACCCAGAGGTCACCTCCTCACTGAAGCTCTGCCTGATTTCCTCCAGTGAAGTCAGCCCCTCTGTGTTCTCACAGATCCAGGGAGCTGTCTAAAAGGAACTCTGTACCATGATTATTTGTTTGCCAGCCTGGCTCCATCACAAGAAGAGGGGTTCTTTGGAAGCAACAGTACAGTTTCATTGTTGTATTGATACACATGATTTATTATTGTATCACCAGCACCTAGTTCAACGCCTAACATAGGGATGGTTCTCAAGATGACTGATGAGTGAACACATCCAGAGTCTTTTCTCCTCTTGCCATTTTGCCCCTCACTCACTGGATACATTCAGTCGCATCCTGCTGCATTAGCCAGAACCAGCTAAGTCTCCTTTAAAACTCAAGTGGAGACTAGAATGTGAAGAAAGGGGAAATGCGTATACACTGTTAGTATGAATGCAGATTAATACAACCTCCATGAAAACAGTGTGGAGATTTTGCAAAGAATTGAAAATAGAGCTACCTTTCAGCCCAGCAATCCCACTACTGGGTATCTACTGAAGGGAAAAGAAATCATTATATCAAAAAAGGACCTGCACTCATGTGTCTATTACAACACTATTCACAATAGCAAAGTCATGGAATCAACCTCAGTGCCCATCAGAAAATGACAGGATGAAGAAAATGTGGTGTATGTATGTGTGTATATATATGTGTGTACGTGTGTGTGTATATATACATATATGTGTGCATAAAATGTGGTATGTATGTGCTGTGTTGTATATATTACATATTACGTGTGCATAAAATGAGTGGGGATGATAGTATATAGTGTGCTGGTATGTCTGTTGGTATCATATACATACGTGTAATGTACTAACTGATTATACGTGTTGTATTAAGTATATACATATATGCACATATTGTGCTGTGCTAGGTATACATACTTACACATAAAGATGATGCGATGTGTGAGTACAGTGTGGTGTGGTATATAATATCGTCCACACTGATACTATGTGTGTATAGAGAGAACCATACTGTGCAGGGGTGTCGGTACCTATTATACTCACACATACTATTACATTACGATACACAGGTTATATATGTGTGGATCATGGTATATATCGTGTGTAATGCTGTATAGTATGTATTAATAGACATACATATGTGTATTTATTGTTGTGCGATAGCTATGTATATCCTATACACACATACATTCTCTTTATACACACATCTTTATACACACACATATATGTAGAATATACATACACACACACATATATACACACACATTATGTTCTTTTTTATGGCTGTATAGTATATTATGAAATACTACACAGCCACAAAGAATACTACACGGTCATAAAAAAAGAATGAAACCATATCTTTTGCAGCAACATAGATGAAGCTGGAGGCTATTATCCTAAGTGAAAAAACTCATAAACACAAAATCAAATACTACATATCCTTAGTTATGAGTGGGAACTAAACGGGGGGTACACATAGATATAAAGATGGCAATAATAGACACTGGGGACTCCAAAAAGGGAGGAGGAGGGTTCAAAAATTACTTATTGGGTATAATGTTCATTAATTTGGTGATGGGGGTATTAGAAGCCCAAACCTCACCATTATGCAAAATGCCCATACAACAAACATGTGCATGTATCCCCTGAATCTATTATTGAAAAAAAAAAAAATCAAGTAGAGATTTAGGACATTGCCATACCAAAATAACTGTAATAGTAATTGCCCTCCAACTCCCTCCCATCCCAGCTTGGTTAAGACTGTAAGTCAAGGTACAAAAGAATTGGAAGAGACATTGATCAACAGGAGGCACTACACTGCTGTGCTTAGAGTGGAGACCCTGTCTCTACCCCTTGCTCATCAGGGGTCCTCAGCAAGTTCTTTAACCTCTCTAAACCTCAGTATCCTCATCTATGAAAGAATCATGACCCCTGCACATAGCCGCCAAAGTCTTGGTGACGTCAAACAAGATAATAAATGTAAAGCACATAGCACAGTGTCTGGTACAAGGGCATGCTCAGAAAATTCAGTCATTGACCCCTTTGCCCATCGCTACCTAAGTAAAGCAAGATCAAAGAACCACAACTTTGGTTGAGGTTTTTCCTTTAGTAATGATTTTGTGCAGGGACTGGATGTTCAGGTGGCCTACCACATAAGGGCTTCATGTAATCATTAGTTGATTGTGGCGATGACAGCCACATTGTACACATTGAAGAGCTGCAATGTGTAGGCAACAAGTGAACTAAGTGTCTGTTTATGATTCTGATGACACCAGATAGAGACAGATACTTGGCCTCCTTCTCCACAGTGGCTACATCCCAAAATAGGAAACATGCATTCACAGACAGAACCAGCAGCACAGGGGGTTAGGAAGCAGATTGCTAATACTTCAAGCTGTCAGGGACAATGCAGAGCCCGGTGCGTTCTGCAGCACAGGTGAGTTGCCCCCAAGCAGCTTTCTGGGATTCATTCTTATGCAAATGAAAGATAATTGGGTGACCTGAGACCAGCAATTCCTGCTGGTTATTACTCAGCAGGATGCCAATGTGTGTACACTTCTCTTGAGCAAAGGGCAAATCTCTTCCACTTCTCCAAGATGTTAATTTCTAGGCCCCTGTGCTCTACTGAAAACCCAGCAAGGTCACAGGGCTTAGAAGCCTTATCCTGTAGCTGCCCAGATAATTCCTCCTCTGCTCTGAGAAGGTTCTTAAGTAAGACACGTGTGCTAGAAATGGAAGCTCAAGCTCCAGTGGATTTCACTGTAAGTTAACTAGAGTGTCGATCCTGTGAACCCATGCCACCTTTGTTTGAAGTCTCTCTCCGTCTTTCCTTCCCACTTGGATTTTGACTGCCATATGCAGTTACCTGACTGTAAACTCCTTGAGGAAAGAGGAAGTGCCCTTTCATCTCTGCCTGCGTTTGTGGCATGTCATAGGTGCCTGTTCAAGAAAACCTGGCATCTTGACCTGATTGGGAATCAAGAATCTGAGTCTCAGCTAAAGTCATTGGTTAGTTTTGTTCTTCAAAATCCTTACAGTGCGATCAAGAACAAGTCCTTTCCTCCACCAGGCACAGAATTCTTTTCTATCAAGAAGAAGCTTATCCTGAAAATCAAAGGATTGTTCCAGTTGCATTCCTGCTGTTTTATGTTTTGTTTTGTTTTATAAAGGTTTCATGCCACCAGCATTGGAGTAATTCACCTTNCATGTCATAGGTGCCTGTTCAAGAAAACCTGGCATCTTGACCTGATTGGGAATCAAGAATCTGAGTCTCAGCTAAAGTCATTGGTTAGTTTTGTTCTTCAAAATCCTTACAGTGCGATCAAGAACAAGTCCTTTCCTCCACCAGGCACAGAATTCTTTTCTATCAAGAAGAAGCTTATCCTGAAAAATCAAAGGATTGTTCCAGTTGCATTCCTGCTGTTTTATGTTTTGTTTTGTTTTATAAAGGTTTCATGCCACCAGCATTGGAGTAATTCACCTTCCTCTCTTTGGAATAAAAGCTTTGCAGAACTCTTCAAAATAAACCGTTCTTAATTTCCAGGTTAAAAAAAAAAAAAAAAAAAAACTAAAAGATTTCCTAGACATGAAATTAAATTCAAGTACTTTCTATTTACCTTCTGAGTCTGATTCATGGATACCTCATTCTAATTGCCCCTATTATCTAGAAAAATAGAAAATGTCACTTGCACATCTTCTTGAGGAATTCAAAGAGCCGATGAAATGAAGAGGCCCATTTGTCTCAGCAGAAATGAGATGATCGTCATTCACAGACATACCCACAGGAGGGAGGCACGTCCTCTGCTGAGCCAGGCTTCGGAGCAAACGAGTGCAAAATAAGCAAATGCCAGAGGAGTCAGTTATACAATTTCCAAATCATCCTGGTGCGTTTGCAGGGGAGTGCCATTTTGCCTCTAGGATAAGCGTTCTCATTCATTGGTTTATTCCCTTAACAGATATTGACCAGACCATGAGAGAAAGAGGTGAGGACTCCTCACATTGAAATTTTTTCCCAAAACAGGCCCACATTAACACAAGAGTATAAAATACCTGAGAAATTATCAGAAATTTATAGTTCCCTGTCACAGAGGACTACCATCTATTTAACAACAGCTTGTGTGGGCTGCAAGAGAAGCCCTTGGTCTTATGTGGAGATAATGGTTTTTGCCCATAATATGGGAGATGCATTCAGGAGAAAGGCAGACAAGGAGAGTGGTAAAAGACACAAACTCTAGCTAAAGTTAGACTTCCCATAAATACAAATTCCAAGGATAAAAGTTACAGCACTATGGTCGTAGACAAGTTATTTATCTTCCCTGATATGCTTTGGCTCTGTGCCCCCACCCAAATCTCATCTCAGTTTGTAATTTCCATGTGTCACAGGAGGAACCTGTAATTCCCAAGTGTGGAGGGAGGGAGGTGACTGGATCATGAGGCAGTTTCCCCTGTGCTGTTGTTGTGAAAGTGAGTGAGTTCTCACAAGATCTGACAGTTTTATAAGGAGCTCTCCTCCCTTCACACGTGCTTCTCTTCTCTCTTCTGCCACCTTGTGAAGAAGATGCTTACCTCTCCTTCCGCCATGATTCTACGTTTCCCAAGGCCTCCCCAGCCATGCAGAACTGTGAGTCAATTAAACCACTTTCATTTATAAATCACCAGTCTCAGGGAAGTTCTTTATGGCAGTGTGAAAACAGACTAATACATTCTTCAAGATTGAGTTTTCTCATTTATAAAACGTTTGACATTAATAATACCTACCACATAAGGCTTTTGGAAGGATTAAAGGGAGTCATACCTTCAACATCCTTAGGAACCTGACATATAGTAAGAATGCAAAACCTGTTAGCTGCTGTTATTATGACTTTTCTCTGAGTAGTCACCGTAGTCCACCTTCCTCACATTTAATTAAAAATATACCGAGGGCCCCTATTCATTTGCTTAATAAATACTTACTAAGTGCATACTTTGGCCCAGATATAGTACTTGCAACTGGGAGCACGGTGGTCCCAAATAAGTCCTGTCCTCAAAAATCTCCAGGTCTAGCTGGGAAGACAGACAACTGAATAGACAATTACAGTCCAATGTAGAAATCACTGTAAATGGCGTAATCCCTGGCTGCTAAAGTATTGCCTAGGTAATCTTAGCCTATTAGAAATAGCTCCTTAGTGATAGTGAAGTCCAAGCTAAGATATAAAATGTGTTAAGAGTGCTTATGAGGTGAGAGAGATTATGAGGTTTTGGGGAAATAATGGCTGTGCCCCATGAGGAGGTCCTAGAGTGGATGTATATAATACAAGCAAGGTGGAGAGGGAATAGCAGCTGAGAGATGAATCTGGACAGCAAAACAGTGGCCCTTCTCATTAAAGGATCCTAGAAACTTGTTAAGAAAAGCTTATTTCTATCATCGAAAGGGAATAAGTGGGAAAGTAACATAATGTGTGGATTTAAGAACATTGTTCAGGATATATATAGATCATGGATCACATTGGAGCTGATGAGGGAGAAATAACCCTGGAGGCAAAAAGACTTATTAGGTGACAATTTCAGTAACATTGGAGAAAAAGAGTTTGACTTGCATTTGGACAGTGGCAATAGGGATAGAGAGAAATAAAACTACTTCAGAGACAGACAAAGAATAGAATGAATAGGAATCAAGAGGAATTAACTGCTATCAGGGGTGAGGGGTTGAGAGGCTTAAAGTATTCTGCCCGTGTTTCTATTCTGGGTGCATTGTGATACTATTACAGGAATGTGGGGTCCAGGAAAAACCTGGATTTAACATACGTGTTTAAGGCACCACTGGACATCCACATGGAGATGAGTCATAGGCACTTGGATGAGGAGGTCTAGATTCTCCAAGAGTGGAAACTCATGCTGGTAGAATTAATTCTTAAATTTCTATCTGGATATTTAGATGTCTCCTATGAATATTGCTCCAGTTATCACCGAGCAGATGGAGAAGGTAAATGGATTCACAGAATCCTAAAATGTAAGAACTGTTAGAAATCTTAGGTCCAGCCACCCTGGCAGCCCAGTAAATGGCTCATTAATCTCATAGCCCAGACAGTGAATGGCAGAGCTGGATCTGGGAGTAGAAACCAGGCCTCCTGGCTCATGATCGAGGGCCCTGTCATTTGAAGTCTAAAAGGTTCAGCCTCCTAGCAATCTCATTTCCTTGTGGGATATAAGCTACTTTGTTCCCATTTTAAGACTTATTTTCAAAAGAAAAGGAGAAAAAAGCCACATGGCAATCATCTCAGTTGGCCTGTTTAGCCGAGTCCTTGCTAAAGAATTATAATCCCTTTAGTTCCTTCTTTCTCCTCCAGATCTTACTACTACTAGCACATAATAGGTGTTCAATAAAGAGAATCCAGTAACATCAACACTGAATAATCACATTTCTCACTACTGAAAAAGGTAGGCCTTTCTCTCCCTCTCAGATTCTACTTTCGGCTTTAGTGAAGTTCCAAATCAAGCCACATTTGAGAGACAGACATAATTTCCATCTTGACATACATAGAAACATATGAATTGTTCAGTAATGTTAGTCCAGCTTACCTTCTTCACCCATTGGATACTTGCTGCCAATTTCTGTAACACACTCCACCCATCTGATTGGTCACTCAACAAAGGACAACAGGAAGGAATGTCACAGGGCCGCTGAGCCGAAAACACAGTGATTTCTGCAAAAAGTGAAAGGATCATTAGTAACCTAGTGGTGGCATGAATTGGCAAAGTGATACAATATTATACACAGTTGCATATGACAGACTTTTCTAGAAGATGACAATCTAGGTGTGCAAAGAGAGAGATAAACCAATTACTAAAATTATGTGAAAAGTGGGAAAAACTTATCATGGATTTATAAATACCATTGGATAGTGTGATTAACCATACATGCATTTGGTACTATGATGACAATGATAAAGCAATTCTACACACAACTTCTTGTAACATGCCATGTAATTCATATACATTTGCTCTTGCACGAAGAACAAGCTGGTGGGGGAAGGTATGAAGACTTAGAGCCCATTTCTGATAGAACCTATGTTCCAAAGCCAAAGCAGTGTCTTCCTTCCTAAAGTGAGAAGCACTGTTCTGGTGTTGACAGATCCTCGTGAACAACAGGCTCAAAGACAAAGAGTAGCAATAACGGTGGTGGTAATAGGAGATGCTATCCCCACTCCAGCAGACCAGAGCATTGGGCTGAGAGTGTTGCAACTCTTTTCAAGATTGCATTTCCCCCACCCACAACACCACATTTTAGACTTTCTGTGTGGGGGCTGTGTTCTGCTTGGATTCTGGTCTGATTCATCTTCATATCTCCCAAAATGTCTAACACATTTCCTAGCCCAGAGCATCTGTTCAATGCATATTTGTTGAGTGAATAAAGAAAAGAATATGGAGTGTCTAAACAGCTGTCATCTTTAAAAACTGAGGCACTGAACCAAGAAAGGTGCCAGCTGGCATAGCTTCCCTAACACAACAGCATAAAGGAGTTCTTGAATGTCCTTCATCTCTAGGCTTCTACCTTCTAGGATCAACTCAGCCTGAATTAGGGGCTTAAACAGCTTATTTCTTTGACTTGACTTCATTTCTTTCCAAATTTCTTTCCTTGTCTGATATTGCTTCCATCTAATAATCCTACACAAAGCCTTCTCCAAAACAACAGACAAGCAAACAAAAGCCATTTTTAGTGAAGGGTTGTGAATGGATCTTAGATCTACTAAAATTTTTTCACAAAGCCTGGTTTTGGTGACTGTAGCAAGATGAACAATAAAGCTGTCCTCTTGTGTGCTATTTATCCAAATGTCAGGACAGAGTAACACTGGAGTTATTCCCGGAGGCACAGGGAGTCATGGAAGAAATGCTACATGCAGCAGTTCACACAATGCATAACAAATGAGGAAGGACCCTGCTTGTCAACCATGTTACATGCTGCAGCCAGTCTCCAAAATTGCCCCACAATAACCCAGACCCTCTGATAGGCATGCCCTTGTGCAGTCTCCTTCTATGGGACTATGAGCTGGCTCTGCATAACAATGAAACAGCAGAACGGACACTATGTGAACCATGAGAGAGGGACTTCCACCCTGGTCGGTCCAAAAGGCAAAGCATTGAACCAAAGAAAATTACTATTGAGCCTTAAGATTCACTGGTATTTGCCTTTTTATATAAACTTGCTTGGAACCCATCACTACTTTCTTTTTTCCAATTTCTCCCTTTTAGAAAGGGAATGCCTATCCTACACCTGTCCCACCGCTGTATTTTGGAAGCACGTAATTTATCTTATTTCATAGGTTCACAGCTGCAGACAAATGTTGCCCCAGGATGAATAGCACTTTGAATCTCACCCATACTGATTGTGTCTCAGGATGAATAGTATCCTGAGTCTCACTCATACTTATTTAGATGAAAATTTGGACTTTAGACCTCAGAATTTATGCTGAATCAAGTTAAGATGTTGGAGGTTGCTGGTATAGAATGAATGTATTTTGCATGCATTTTGCAGGATCAGCAGTAGAATGTTATGGGCTCAATGTTTTTGTTCGCCAAAATTCACATATTAAAGCACTAACCCACAATGTGATAGTATTCAGAGGTGGGGCCTATGGGAGGTAATTAGGTTTAGATGATGTCATGAGGGATTGTTCTTCTAAGAAAAGGAAAAGAAAGCAGAGCTCTCTCTTTGTTTCTCCCATGTGAAGACACGGTGAGAGGACTGTTGTCTGCAAGCCATGAAGAAGATCCTCACCAGGAACCGAACGTACTGGTTTCCAGGACTTTGAGAAATGAAGATCTGTGGTTTAAACCACCCCATCTGTGATATTTTGTTATAGCAGCATAAGTGCACTAATACAGGAACCCTGCAGCTTATCTTGTGCTTTTTGAATGCTTGCTCTAGGAGAAGTTGACTGCCATGTCAAAAGTTCAAATACTTGATATTACTGTGCTATGAGAAAGCTCCAGACAACCAGGTGGAGAAGTTGTGTGGATGGAGAGAGAGGTGTCAATCCATTTCCAGCTCTTTCAGCCTTCCAAGTGAGGTGCCAGACAGGGGGCTAAAGATGTCATCTTGGACACCTAATCCATTCAAATCTTCATATAACTCCAGCCATCTGACTACATGGCAGGAAATAACAAGTAAGAATACCTAAATGAATTCAATCAACCCACAGAATTGTAAGAGATAGTAGTAAGTTGTTGCTATATGCCACTAAATATTAGGATGTCATGTTACTCAGCAATAGATAACTGGAATGTTATAAACAGGGGTGGAAAAGATATTTGCCATGTATCTCACCAATGAATTACCCTTAACCACATATAACCATCCTGGGTATTATGAACGCCATCTCACCCTACAACAGAAAAAGGTAAGACTCTTGCTGAAAGTGTACAGCCAATAATACCCTGGGTATGGATGGAATCCAGCAGTGCTGCCTTCATAGCCCATGTACCTTCTGTTTTCCTTCTCTAGTCTTCTGTTAATAATGCAGCTGTTACTGTGGCCAGCATGTTTAGAAAGGTTGACTTCTGAAATCTGTAAAACACTTATTGAACTCCCCACTTTGTCTTGCATTCTTTACCTCCCTGCAAAATGTTTCCTATAGAAATCCTTTCTTCAAAAGCCTGTGCAGTCAATCAAAAAAGCTTTGGAAGAAAAGCAAAAATAGACGGTGAATTGTCTATGAATTCTAATCACTGCAAACATTAGAGAAAGAGGGACTGTGGATTCTGTGAAAAATTTTGGTATACAATTATATCATGTTTCTTAGAAAATAAAATGAACATACAAAATCCAAGTTGTTCTTTATGCTTTCAGCGTAGTTGATGGAGCTAAGACGGCTTTGCGGGCTATAGCGGGTTGTCTGTTTCTGCATTCTCTGCACTGGCCTTCATGGCTGGAATGTTCATTTTCCTTCATCTTCCCCACAGCTCATGATTCCCCCAGACTTGGGATCATGTGTTCCCCTCTGAGCCAGGAAACTACACTCCAGCCTTGCTGCACCCACTTCCTACCTACTCTCAGGACTTCTCTCTGCCATCTTCCCAGCTCTGCACACCATCATGGGCTGTCTTCAAATACAGCGCCATTGTCATCTATCAGCCCGTCCATCACTGTGCTTGGCTGCCCACAGCACTAAGCCTCTTAGGGGTTCAGACAGTACATGCCATGTACTATTTCAGAGAGACTAGAAATCAGGAAAAAGAACACCGTGAAGCCCGAGTGCATAAAGTGGAATGAAGGACATACTCGGTAAGCATACCAAAATCAAGTCAGGGGCGGATGCAGCTGTGACTGTGGCAGCTCCCTTTTGTTGAACTCTGATTGTGTGGAAGGCTCAGTACATGCAGAGCCATATCCTTCCTTTTGCCACTTTCCCTCTCTTAGGATTTCCATTAAAATGGAAAGAGTTGCCAATGAAGGGAGCAGCACAGCCCAAGGAGATAGAGTTTCTCCATTTTACAGATGGAGAAACTAAGGCTGAATGGCATATGCCCAAGTGCATACAGCAAAGAAGTAGCATAACTGGGCTAGATCAATAAATCCACTCCTTTTTCCCCAGGTTTAAGAACCCACCGGGAGGCCCACTCCCCAGGGCAAAGCATGCCTATTCCCGTGGTGTGTGACTACTGATAATTTCTACTTTTTGGTAAAAACACAACGGAAAGGCCAGCTGCAGTGGCTCATGCCTGTAATCTCAGCAGTTTGGGAGGCTGAGGTAGGAGGCTCACACGAGCTCAGGAGTTCAAGACTAGCCTGGGCAATACGGCGAAACATATATATACATATATACACACACATATACATATATATACATATATACACACATACATACATACACACACACACACACACACATATATATCGTTTGAGCCTGGGGGGTCGAGGCTGCAGTGAGCCAAGATCACGCCGCTGTACTCCAGCCTGGGTGGCAAAGTGAGACCCTGTTTCAAAAACAAAACAACACAAAACAAACAAACAAAAAAACACCACAATGGGAAATTTCAGATATTTTGGAAATAGCTGATTAAAGCAAACTATAATTAAATGTTTATATATTACTCTTGTATAAACAAGTGAAATATCAGGTTTTTAAAACTTTTCTTTGGCGAAGAAGTTGAACAACGGCCATCCACTTTTCTGGTGGTCTAGAAATACCAATTTGCTTTGTTGATGTTGCTCTGTGCAGGCAGGAGAAGGGGCCACACATATGCAGCCATCCCTGGGAGTCTGCAGATGGGGGCTTCTTCCTTTTTTGGGCATCATATGTTTCTGACATTGTTGAAGGGATGATTAAACTCAATTAATAATCTCCATTGGGTGTTTTTCTTTCCTGTTATTGCAAAGTTCCAAAACCATATGGTAAATCATATTTCATAAGATAGGATTGTAGATCAAAATTTTTTTTTGTAAAAATAATGAGAGAAGCAGGGAGCTATTGCATGTGAGAGAACAAGACTTAAAATCAAGTTTTTCCTCCTCCAAGCTAGTTTGAGTTTGGGCAAGCAAGAACTTTCTGAGCCTCAGTTTCCTCACTATAAAATGGGGATAATAACAATTATTTTGGAGAATGACTGTGGAGAATAATCATAATACATGCAACACTTCACTTATACACTCAAAAATCAATAGTTGTGATTATGAAAAGATACATTGTGCTTCTATGATTAAACAGTTTACCTTTTATTGTATATTTGCTATTAAAAAACCCCTATAATAGATGCGTAAGCATTTGTACAGAACTAATATTGACATGTGCATAAATATTAACATATTAACATGCAATCTTATCACATGTAATTAATATTTATCTATAAGCATTTTGCATATTTTTTTTCAGATGAGGAATCTAAGTCTCAAAGAAATTTAGAGACCCCTCAAAGTTCCTGGACTCAGCTTAGACCTCTGCTCCCACTGTGTGGTTAAGGGATACCAGCTGCCCTCTGCTCATCCCTTCCTGCAAAATCTTCAAGGCTGGCTCCTTACTGCCTGCACAGAGGATGATGCCCAGCGTCTATCTGTAATTAGAAGAAAATATCCATAAAGAGTTTCTGAGCTCCAAATGGATTTGACACAGTGGCCTTTTAAATCAAACTCTTACTACGATTATCTTCATTTCTATTTAGTAGTTTTTCTAAGTAAGCCATGCTTTTAGAGGCACCTAATGCAAAGTGACAACCTTCACCATTTTCCAAAGCGCCGATGGACGGGCATAGAGAGAGTCCATTGTCACCATGGTAATTACTGCACAATACCTGACGGCCAATGGACGGTCAGGAGGCTCAGGCAGCCGCTGAATCCGGCATTGTCCAGGCCTGATAAAAAGACTAGAGGCCTTGAAAAGCCGGGGAGCAGGATCTCACAGCTCTTTCCCTGAGCCCTGAAAGGGCCATTGTGCTGCCACCATAAATTCTGGGTTCCCCGGGCACTTGACAACTGAAGCCAGGAACAATAGAATTCTTGTGTCCAACAAAACACTCCTTGTCCAATGCTGGTCTTATCAGCCGCATTTACAAATGTCTTTCGTTGTACCCAAATAATTCCCTATTAGAAGGGCTATTGGGAGCAG
Organism: Rhinopithecus bieti; assembly: GCF_001698545.2. Lineage (NCBI taxonomy): Eukaryota > Metazoa > Chordata > Mammalia > Primates > Cercopithecidae > Rhinopithecus > Rhinopithecus bieti. Next base: position 908,667 of record NW_016809276.1, on the reverse strand, counting down.
AACTAAATAAATATTCACAGCTTTTGTCATATCTTTGGGAAATGAATAAACAAACAGTCATCTAGCATATGAGCAAACCTCCTACTACTCACTACATTTTATCCGTATTTCTTGCCCAAATTATGTAGCTTCACTTTTTCCCTTTAACATAATTGACAACTGCGGTACTAGAAGCTCCGGTTTTCTGTGCCGTCTACTACACATCATCGGTATTATTGCGTTGGTGCTTCTACATGTGTTTTGTACAAATTACTCTTCCCCACACCGCTAGATTTTTATTTCTGCCTCCTGAAAGAGGAGGAAATTAGAACCCAGAGAAGTTGAACAACTTGCCGAAGATAACCAAGCTAATTAGTAGCAGAGTGGGAATTCCAATCTAGATTTCCCTTGCTCCAAAGACTCTTCCCTCACCACTCAGCAATGGTGATTTTGCTACTGAATAAAGAGGAATAAAAGTTAGAATACGGATATCTAAGCACAACCACTATAAAATTTGCATATATATATATATAGAGAGAGAGAGAGAGAGAGAGAGAGACTATATTATTAACAACTTGAGAACAGCTAGACTAGAAGGAAAATGAAAAATCTTTCTCCAGGAGAGTATATTTTATTTTTGCCTAAAATGCTAGCAATTTTACTTTTAAACTTTTTTTTAGGGTGGAGGTGGGAAGCGGACAAAATAAGTATAAGCACGCTGCAGGAAAGTTTTAAGGATGTCTGTACGGTCAGTATGTAAAGTTTTCTGAAGAACTACTAGGGTGAACAAAGCAACCATCGTGCACCCAATCACATATGCTCCAGAATAACTTTAACCTCTTCTTCTGCAGCTGATTTTATTTCAGTTGTTTGTCTCCTTGTCATGTATGGATAAATATCTAAACATTTGAATGTAATGCACATGATCAAACAGAAATCCCCTTCTCAATAGAAGCCACCAACTAGAAGAATAGCGATTTTTACATTTAAAAGAAAAACAAAACTGACAATATTAAAATTCTAAATGGCTCCCTATCAGGTCAGGAGATGCCCACACTCCAGATTTACTAACACAGCTTATGCATCTGTCTCCTATCTGTCCCCAGCCTCACCTGCCCACCTTACCTCCTGCTTCAGTAAGTATTGCTGTTCCTGAGCCTGGCAGGCTTTGCACCTCTCTGCTCCCCTGCATCTGACCCCTTCTGTCATTTACGGTTAGTGTGACTTTGGTGGAAATTCTCCTCAGTACCTAGTATAAACACAGAGGGCTTCAGGATTCCCTTAGTGTAACATAATGCTTTTTTATTTCTTCCACAATTAGAGATCTTTGATATTTATGGCTATTTGGTCCTCCCAACTTTGCATCAAGGAAGCTGTGAGCTATTTGAGAACAGAAATCACATATTATTCTCATTTTTGTTTGGCCCGGGTCAGTACACTGCTAACCCTCCACAGGGCTAGACTATTGGAGAAATAAATGAATGGTAGTAGTTAGACAAAGAATGACCACAAAATTATATATTTTTTAATTTAAAAGATTAAAAATACCTATTGCCTTTTATCTACTTGATGTCAAATGACAGGTATAATTTGTAATTTTTTTACAAGGACCATAATAATGTACTCACTTGGCACAAATTATTCAGCTTTGATAAATGCAACATGGCACTGTTTGGTTTGTTTTCTATAATATTTTAATATTTCAAATCAGTAGAGTAGGTTATCATTTTGCAAATAATTGACTATTAACAATAAAAGACTGGGAAACCAACAGGTATTTTCTGACTGGCATTAAACGCCTGTGTTTGTGCAAGTATTAAGTTTGAAAAAGTGTGGTCAATATTTTCTAAACACTTCATGCCAAATGAAGCATTTAATCATCTTTGGGGATGTAAGACATTAATGCCATCATGTACGAATGATGCTAATTCTCAGCATTTCTCTATCCCCCAGGAGCTGAATCTTCTCCAGACACAACTAAATCCAAACAGGCAATGATGATGACTAAAATTTATTGAGAATTTCCAATGGACCAGGCCGTGGGCTAACTACCTTCCTGCAATATACAATTTCATCTTATGACAATCAGGTACTGTGGTTTTTCTTCATTTCACAACTAGGAAACTGGAGCACAAAAAGACTGAGTAAAGTTGCCCCCAATCACAAAGCCACTCACCAGTGAAGCCAAGACATGGGCACAGGCAGTTTGAATCTATAGCAATTCACCAAACAGCTGTACTCTACTCCATTCTTTGGCTATAAAATAGGGCACTAAATTAGGAAAGTAGTCCAGTGATTTAAAAGAAACATGACTAAGGACTGCATCACTTTACCAGGCTACCTAACTATCCAGAAAAAGCAGAAACCAACTACGAAGGAGAACCCATGCATGTAATGAAGAACAACAAAGACCTTTAACCAGACCCAAGGCCTGAGACAGTCTCTTGTATTTTATCAAATCTAGGCAACTTCCAGACAACCAAGAAATCCGCTTATTTGCAAGTACACAAATCTACATAGTCATAAAGTCAGAGAAGTGCTGCAAACACACACACACACACACACACACACACACTGCAGTGTTTGTTGTGTGCCAGAAATAGTCACAGCGTCCCGCTATCTTTTCATAGTGAGAAAAGTAAACGGCATAGTCCATAGCAATATGACTGATTTATGATATAATAGGAGAGAGCTCCCTCTGGGGCCATTATACTCAGAAAGAAACAAAATAAGGTTTCTCAAAATTAAGTGGGACTATCCTTTTGCAATATAAAATTAGGTTAAGAAAAAAATGCCATTTGGTTATTTGCTTCTTCCAAGGCACTTATTCTGAAGATATAAGCCATGCAAACTCTGCTCGTCTATCAACTCTGCAGGGATAAGAAACATATATGTTTCCTTGTCCACTTTGTAATCGGACAAAGGCACAAACTAAATGCTTCAAAGAGCTTTCAAACCAATGACTTAATAAACAAAAATCTGAGCCCTGGACATAGTGGTCTCACCTATTTGCAAGTGCTTCTGAAGGGCTGCAGTGAGTGGAGACTGATTTTCTTCAGGCAGAAATTTGAATTTGGCCACAGAGGGGCTGACGTGAGCCAGAGAGAGAGTCTAGCGGGTGCTCTACATCCTCATCACACCTCATTAAATACACTGGATTCACTCCGGGTCGGCAGGGGAATCAGGTCGTTAAAATGTTTCAGTTTTGCGTTTGCTGCACTTTATTGGTGGAAGAACATTCTTCACTGCTATGCACAAATTTTGACATTCTTGAAGAATGGAAGAAATCATTTGTCAATATCGAGAATCTAATATTTTTGTAGGAAGCTTTATACAGGCTGTTCTACCTCGATTTATTTGTAAGTCATGTGTGTGTGTGCTTTAGATGTAAATGTGACTGCACACACACACACACAAACATACATCCTCAAGGATGCATTTGCTGTTTTTATCTTTTCATGTTTTAATACTCTTTGGATGGTTACTTTTACTAACTCCATTGTCAAGAACTGAAAATAAAAAGGCAAAAAATAAATAAAACACTGTCAACAGCTATGTGGAGCTGGGTCATCTTACCAGACTGTGCTTGGATCATGAGTGTGGAAATGACAGAAAAATGATCCTGTTTGTCTGCACTTCAGTGGATCAGAAGTTTGGGGAGGTCTTCGTCTACAATATTCATTTATTAATGCTCTATCATATGGCTTCCATCAAGAAAATGAGGCTGGATACCTACACTTCATCTTAGCCAAAAGACCAAGAAGTGAGGAGGCTGTCTTTCTTAACAGGTTTTTAAAATGCCTCCTTGGCTTTGATATCTGCAAATGTTCTCTATATAGAGATATAAAGATATATAATAGTATCTATATGTGTGTTAGTACACACACACACACATGTAAATGTGTACATATTATTCACAACTTGATCATTCATATTTGTAAACATTTCAGTCACTTTCCTTATCCAGTAAGTAAACGAATTTTGGCATCAGGTACCAGGGTAGATTTGATGAGCAGTAAGATTGTTTCCTACTTTGAAATGACAGAACTGTGTAATTGGAATAATCAGTTCCCCTGGCTAAAAGCATCCCACCTCCCTCCATCGGTGTTCCAACCACGCTTTGGGAAACACAGAGCTAAGAGCTGATACTTCTCTAGTGTTAACACGAGTTGGGGATTTCATGGGCCAAATCCAATACCATGACGTAGCCATCTTCAAGAGGACACTGCATGTGCAGAAGACCTTGGGGGCCAGGGAGGGGTCACCTTTGGCTCTCAGAGTGATGTGTACGTACAGCCAGTTTTCAGAGCCAAGATGGTCCTCAGAGAAGGCCCAGAGGACCTTATCTAGGAGCCAAACCAAGGGGGCATGTCCCCTAGCAAGCCAAGGGGCCAAGTTGTGGAATTAGAAAGACTTTGGTATAAGATGCAGCTGCAAGCTGATTCCTGTTTGGGCCTCTATGACTCGTCAGTTCTGTGACTTAGGGCTCTGTTTCCTTACCTGTAAAATGAGCATCATAACACCTCACATTCCTGTGGCAAGCTCAGAGGTGATAAGGTGTGCAAATCATGCTATTGTTTCTGACATAAATTTACTGTTCACTAAATATAAGTCAATACCATCAGGGTTCTGTTATCAGGGTTCTGTTACAAAGATTCAACATAAAAAAATTAATGCAATACCTGACACAACAGAGGCCCCACCAATTGCTAGATTACTGGCCTTCAATGACAATAAATGGGGGAAATAGAGACATACCTTTTCAATTCTTTTCAGTCCTGATGTCAGCAAAGAGAAAGTCTCTGCAGTGATTCGTGAACAAACCTTTTTTAACAAAGACAAGGCAGTCTCAGGCTCAGAGACGATTCAATTATGTTGTTTCCTTTTAATTATATCTGTTTTTTGGCTGCCTCATATTTATGACAAGAGATATTGACTTGCCAGAAGTTAGAGCAATATAATTTTCTTCAAAATTATTTTTTTAAATAGCAGAAAGTAGAAGGAGTCAAAAGAAAATATTAAGTAAATAACAATGTGAATCGTATCCAGATATTAGGGAAGACAAAACCTGAATGATTGAGAGGTGGGGAACATGGATCCATGGCACCACAATTATTTTATGGACAGGGAGACGGAGGCCCAAGGGGGACATGGGTGAGGAGCAGCGCCTACAGCATCTAATCCGCTCCAGACCCTGCCTCTGGCATCCCAGGGTCTCTGCACCACATCTTCATTAATATCACACGTCAGGTCAGCTACACGAGGGGACTGCAAAAAATGATCACAGTTCTCTTCCAAGGACAGAGAAGGAATTACAGGGAGAGATAAATGCCAGTTCTAACATGGTGGTGGAGGAGGGAGCAGTGTCTAAAGCCCTATAGGAAAGTAGGTCTTCATGAAAAAACTAGGTTGAAGACTCAGCCGGCCCACTCTCCACCTCATGCCCTATGACTCATGCTATGCATTTTACCAATACCCTGTTTGATTCCAAAAGGAATTTCAGGCCGCCTACAAAGGTGCATACAGTACAAACACATAGGAGACTATTTTGAACACTAAAAATGTGAAAAGGAGAAAGAACACCATGAAATAATTTGAATGAAGGTCATGTGCAAAGCTTGGGCTACGAAGTCATATTAGTTGCAAGGGCTGCCTCACAAAAGGGACAGGGACACACGACCTGGCACAGGACCACAGCACCCATGAAGAAAAACTGGTGCTCAGCTGGATTGCAGCCATTCTGGGTACTGATGCCAGAATACTATTTATCCCATTGGTTCTCACAGAGACAATCCCGTGCAAGACACAAAGCGGCATTCTTAAACATAGTGGAAAGATAACTATTGGGCCGCTTAGAACAGCATCACTGGCCCACACAGGTGAAGGAAGGAGACAGAGGAAGATACTCAACAGCATCTCTCTGCCAGGAGGACCTGACAGCCAGTCCATCTTTCACACGGCTGCTACAGGCACACCCTAAACCAGGGGCCTGCTCATGCCACTCCCGGTTGCAAAGCCCTCAAGGTCTCCTTGGATTGGTCTCCTCTCCTTTAAAAATAGCCAAGCCTGCTATGTTCCAGATACTGTGCTAAAGTGGAGTGTCACATAGATAACCCCTACTTGAAAGTGGAGAAATCTAAGATGGAGAGGGTGAATTATTGATGCCACCTGCCTTGCTTGTAGGGATTCACATCCATGCAGCCTGACTCCAGAGCGTCCTCTCTTAAGCAGCACTCTACTCTGCCCTCAAGGAAAGCCCTTCATTAGTGAGCCCCACTGGTCTTCAGCTTCACCTGGGGAAACTCCTTCTAGGAACCCATTGCTTTGCCTCAACTTACCATATTGTTTCACTCTGCCTCCTTCATTCCTACTTTTGCCTCCGAACCGAATATCTCTTCCTCTTCCCTTTTTACAACCTTATCCCTGTATTTTAAGGTCTTGGCCAAATATCACCTCCTGACAGTCCACCTTCCCAACTACACACATACACACAAAGCTTACACTACGGCATCATCTCCACCAACCACTGTGATTGGTGGAGATGACGACACAGTGTATTTCTGTGAGCAGATGTTTCTTGAACATCTATTATGTGTCAGGCATGAGTCAAATCCCTGGATACCAAACAGCTAAGATTGCTCTTTTTACAGAGTGTTCAACCTCTGGTAGAGTTAAAAGTAAACAGAAAAATAAGCAGCAAAGAATTAGATAGCGATAACTTACACAAAGAAATTTTTAAAACGTTAATAAAACAGAAGGAGGATCATATCTTCTTAGGATCTCTTTACACCAATACACACATGGCCAGCACATAGCTGATGCTCAGTAACTGTTTGATGAAATGAGAGGCAACAACTATGACCTACAACAACCTTTATCAGTCATTCCGTTCTTACGTGTCTGGACATTTTGCTGTTTTAAGAAATCATTTTCCCAACTGTTTGCCTGCTCCTCCAGTCCCTATGAGGTTATGAAAAGCAGAAACTCTGTCATCTGCATCGTGTTTATAGTTCCTATGGTACCTACTGGGGAATCATCTGCATTTTTGCAAACCATAAACACAGAGAGCCGGACTTAAAGTCTGAGAGACATCACAAATCACAGGATGTAAGAGCCAAATGAAAACTCAGCAGTGATCTAATCTAGTGATTTTACTAACTGTTCTTGGCAAAGAGTGGTATTCCTGGGGTATCCCAAAGGCTGTTGCAGGGGCTGTGGTGTGGTGAGGAGAGTTGGAGGGAGGTTTCTGGCGACTCCTACAACTTTCTCCTTTCTTCTATTTAATCCACAGAAGCTCTACTTTATCCATGCTATATGTTTTAGAGGTTAGGGTAAGATTTTCTTTACCAAAAACCTGCATGAACTTCAAGGAATGAACAGGAGAAAAAAGAGAAACGAAGAATCCAGGAGTTAAATGAATCCTTTGAATTTTTACAGAACCTCATTCTGAGCAGATGTATATGTTTAGACACGGGCAGATGCATACAACCACAGACAGATGACAAGGCATAGATACAACACATACACGATGTAAGTAGAGCACATATTTGGCAATGGGGGTACAAAAGTGTGAAAGAAGGAGCTATTAAAATAGTAGTGAAGTATGCTTTCAAGGGAAGCAGAAGTCTTTCTAGCCCTGCCATTCTCTCAAGAATTTTGTCTTCTTTGTTGCTCATTCATTCATTCGTTGTTTTTACTTTGCAATGGTGCTCATTCATTCATTGTTTTTACTTTGCAATGGTGCTCATTCATTCATTCGTTGTTTTTACTTTGCAATGGTGCTCATTCATTCATCGTTTTTGTCTTCTTTGTTGCTCATTCATTCATTCATTTTTTTTACTTTGAAATGGAACTCTTTCATTCATTCATGGTTTTTACCTTTTAAATAATTGTACATCAAGTATTTCTATGCACAGTGACGCATAGAATTGGGACCTATGTAAAGGTGAGACAGAGAAAGAGAAGGAGGGAGGGAAGAAGGGAGAAGAGAAGAAGGGAAGAAGGTAGGGAGGAAAAAAGGAAGGGAGGGAAGGGAGGGAAGCAGAGAGGAAGGAAGGAAGGAAGGAAGGAGACAAGGAAGGGAGGAGGGAGGGATGAAGGGAGAGACTAAGGAACAGAAGGACAAAGTACTGGACAGAAGGAGGAAGGAAGGGAGGAAGGGAGGAAGAGAGGAAGGAAGAAAGGAAGGGAGGGAGGAAGGGAAGAAGGAAGGGAAGGAGGGATGGAGAAATGAAAGGAGGGAGGGAGGAAGGAAGGGAGAGAGGAAGGAAGCAAGGAAGGGAGGGATGGAGGAAGGGAGGGAGGGAGAGAAGAGGGAAAGGAGTGATGGAGGGAGGAAGTGGGGGCAGGGAGAGAAGGAGAGCGAGAAGAAAGAAAGGAGGGAGGGAGGGAGGAAGGAAGGGAGGGAGCAGGGAGAGAGGGAGGGACAAAGGAAGGGAGAAAAAAGGAAAGGAAGAAAGGAAGGAAATGAGAGAAGAAGGGAAAGAGGAAGGGAAAGAGGGAAGGAGGGAGGAAGGGAAACTGCAAGATAAAGTAATCAGGTGAATGAGGGGCCTGAAATGCCCTGTCTTTCCTCTCTTCCTCAGCCCACAAGGAGGCAGTGTCTTATACAAAGCAATCGCAGGGTTCCAGAGGAGGCAGGTGGGTGAGAAGAATGAAGAGAGCTCCCAAAATAAGACATGACTACAGAAAAAAAAAAAAAAAAGAGAGAGAGAGAGAGAGAGATGACGACATGATTGGATCTATGAGACTGTCTATTTTTAGTGGCCTAAAGAAGACTCTCTCCAGTGACCTTGCCAAATTATGATGCAAACAGAGTTAATGAAAGCTCTCTCAACCTTCTCTTCAAAGTCAGCTCATTACCAGATCATTTCTGCAGACTCATCGCCCAAAACCCTGTAACCTCATTAAAGAACTAATCCTAACAGGTTTGACCTAAAAGTGAGCAGATGGATTTACTTGAACAGGTTTCTGCTTTTCTAGTGGTTTTTCCTGAAGAAACATTAAAGACCAGGTTAGCATTTCTAAGCCATTCGCTTTAATTTCTTATTGATGTTCGTGTTTCGTCTTTCAGTTAAATGCCACTCATTTTCAGAAATAAGAAAAATGCTCCAAGTCATTAAGAAAGATGCTTGCTTTCGATGTCATCTTAATTATTAAAATTATAAAAAATAGAAAAAGAACAAAAAGAATTCTAATCTTGACTAATTTGATGTTTCCCTATGCATGTTTTACGTATTCTTATTTTATTAGGAAAATAGAGCATTAGGCTGACTCTAAACAGAATAACTCACTTGAAGTAAAGGACCTTGTCGGTATTGCAATTCTTTAAATAATCTCATTAAGCTTCACCCAGATGCCAACAAGAAACACTTTTTTACATTCCCATAAAGTTACAATTGCCTTGTTGTAACAGGAGAATAAGTAAAACAAAATACATGCTGCGCATGGAATAGCAGACTTTCCCCAAAGTCACAATGCTGTGACTTATAAAGAAACATGGGAAAATACTTGGGACTATTTCCACATGGTTCATTATGATGTCAAATCTGGACTCTAATTACAATAATGTAAAATATTTCTAACTAATTTGAATAGTAGGAGGAAGAAGAAAATGAGGACAATTCATGAGTCAGAGTGAATGAATTCCGGGTGAATTCTTTCCTCTCTTCTTCTTTATTTCTAATATAATGGTTAAAGCATTATCTGTTCTGGAAACACTTTTTAATCTTGTAGTCACTTCATGCCACATGGAGCACCTCTTTTGCAGCATAGATACCTGAGCTGGCCACATCTAAAGTGAGCTTGGGTACCAATACCGATACCTGAGCACCCATTTTTTGTACAGCCAGGAAAAACTGCTCTGCCCAGAGATGCCCAAAGAACAAGCCAATTTATTCCAAAATAGAAACAGAAAAATAGTTTTACAATACCAAATGACTGAATCATCGAAGTGTCTAATTACTATTGACACCATGAATTTGAGTCTAAAATCTTGGGTTAAGAGACCCCAGGAAGAAAGGTAAGCAACTACCAATCCCATAGCATGAACCTTAGAAAGTTCTCCCTGGAAGCTCCTTTCATTTCATCCAGTGTATTCCTCCAACACACATCAGTTGACCAACAACTGCACCACAGGACTGTGCTGGGGACCAGGGATGGATGGACACAGTGATGAATAAGATTAGAACCTTGCCCCTCATGAGCTTGCATTGTATCTAGTTTTGGCTGCTCTGACCTCAAACCTGGATAGAATTTCCCAGGAGAACTCTTGAGATTTGCCATCTCACTCAGAATAAATTAGCCAATAACCCCACCAGCCTATAGAACAGAGTTGCTGAGTTTAAGGCCAGACCCTGCCACTGTACGATTGTGACAAATCCCTTTGCACTCAGAGCCTCACTTTCCCCATCTAAACAATCAAGAGGTAAGTAAGTCTCATATTTTAGCAACCTAGAAGCTCCATTATTTTATGGGGCAACAAATTCATTTGCACCCAGGATATTCAGACACCTTACACTAAACCAAAAGCCACGGAACACAGAGAGAACATAGGACACTCCTCATGCCCACAAAAGCAAACACCTGTCCAGTAGAAGAGTGAAGGAAGGAATGCAAGGAGCTGGTGACTATAATCTCCATGGGGGGAGTTTTGGAGTCTGACAATCCAGGGTTCAAATCCTGCCTCTACCCTGTAATTGAATGTGTGACTTTGAGTGAGTGACTCAACTTGACTGTACAAGTCTCCACATCTGTAAAGTGGTATCTCTAATGGCAAACTCACAGCATGGCCTTGAAGATTAAAAGAGGGGTATACATAAGGCCATAAGGCACTTGGCACCACCCCAGACATGCCATGGGTGAGCAATAAATTTTACCCAAATTAGTGTGAATTAACAGAAATATTATTATGCATTGGAAACCCCTGCTAAGACTGAATCTTGTTCACTTTCCTAGTGCCAGCACCTGGTGTAAGCCAGACACACAGAAGATGCTCAGTAAATAAATAAATGTTAACTCTGATTAACGCATACTGATTAGAAACTCTGATTGGAAAATAGGTATAAATGAATAATTAAAAATAGGAAAAGGAGTTGGTTGTTACTTTATAAACACAGTTTGTTCAGGGAGAGTATTCTTCAAAATGCAAGGCAAAATGGTGATGAAAAGGTCACAGACTCTGGGAGACGCTGAAAAAAAACCCAGCCTCCCACACGGCTTGTGAGATCAGCAGAGGCAAAAGCCAAATGCATGAGTCATGCCCAGCAATTCTGAGGCAGGGACCAATCAGAGGTGTGTGCTGTCCTCGTCACTGTCCGACCGAACTCTTCATTCATTGAACAAACAGTTCAAAAGGTCCTTTGAGGAACTCCCTGGTGCCCTTTGGCAGAAGAGTGGCCACAGAGCTGACACCATGAGCAGAAAATGTGAGAACCTGTGCTCAAGAGAAAGTGCTCCCAGTGGAAAATGAAAGGAGGTCAAGGCAGGGAAACAAGCAAGCCTGTTAAGGATTCCATACAACACCACAGAAGTGTTTTCCAAAAGCAGAGCCCCCACATAGCAACGGAAAATGCCAGCTTCATTTAGGCAGCTGCCCAACACACACACACACACACACACACACAAACGTGTGCATACACACATGCATGCATAAATACATGCACATACATCCCCATGCACAAACTCCAAAAAGGGAGAAATGACTCTAAAATAGCAGAGCCCACTTTGCATCACAATGAACAAACCGTTATGATCCATTTATGATGATGAGTAAGGGGCTACGTACTGGCTCTCTGTAACTAGGTCAGGCACCAATTGGTAGTCAGCTCCACAGACCCAGGAAGATTTAATGAGGAGGAGACCAGACAAAGACAGAAGATGGAAATAGTGCCCCAAGCACGTGTCCCCCGACACCACAATCTGGCGATGGGATCCAGTCCATGCTATTTCTCTCAAAGATAGACCGGAACAAACTTTTGGAAACTCCTGACATGCGGATCACCAGTCCAGGACAAGCCATTGAGCCGTGGCTCTGGCAGCAGCGACCAGGCTGGAATAAAAACAAACCCCGAATCAAAGGAAGATTGCGACCCGAGCCGAAAGTACAGAAAGAGCGAAGGCGTACAGAGGCGGCCCCTGTTACAGCAGGGACAGGACATAAATAAAACGGCACTGCCAACCTCAGCTTGTGTCCACAAAAGCCAATCCCCTTTGCCGGGATCTATGCGCCACCGTTCCCGTCCCTCGTCCGTGCTGGGCAGTAGTAACTGGCACCTGCATTCAGGCTGGCAGATGGAGAGGCCAGGCGTATTGATTCCAGTGCCTACTCACTCCACCATCACGAAGGTCACAGTGCAGCAGCTGGCCGCCGAGGGACTTCCTTGAGAGGCAGATTCCAGCCTGGGCAATGCCATCGCCAGGAGGCACCTTCTCTCTTCAATCTCGGGACACCTCATGTGGGGAGACCAAGGGCCACAGGACCGTGAGAGGGCTCAGCCCAGCTTTGTTCTGGACAGACGGAGAGGCGGCTCCTGATCCCTGGCACTGCCAGCAGCCCCGTGAATGAGCCACTGTCGTGAGACACACACCCACTGCTAATGAGACCCACACAGACATAGGCAAGAAAGGCAAGTGCAGTGGTTGCTACAAAACAGGCAGAGAAGAAGCCAAGTCAGGCAGAGGCAGGATCACATCGTGCCCACCAGGCTCATGGTAACCCCAGCCCATGGTAGGGTCCCAATCCAAAAGGGAGGACCTCCAACTATTTGTCTTCCCTTGAACTAACAGCATCTTCTTGTCCAATTTCTTTTTAATTGGCAGCCAAAATTTTATGGACATTTTTAAAAAGTAAGTGCCATCATCTATCTATTACTCTTATTGTTTTAGGGAGCATTTTTAACTTAAAAACCTAAAGGGGTAGATTTTTCAGAAACACACTTGGCAGTGAAATACTTGTATATTGAAGAAAAGGATGCATAAAATTGCTTTAGAATTTTAAATACAATTTACATTTATTTTACGCTATTGTATATTGTAAAGCAGTAATGAGAGTGGGCTCTGGGCAAGTTGCCTGATCCTACCTGTTCTAGTCTCTAGCTGGATAACTTTAAATCAGCTACCCAACCTCTGCAAACATCCATCACCTCACTGCTAAAATGGAGATTAGAGCATGCCTCCCATGTGGGGTTTCCTATAAAAATTAAGTTAATTCACGCAATGCACTTAGCACATAGCAAGCTTTTTATAAGGGCTACCTACCTTGATCATTATCATCATCATTAGTGTGATCTATGTTGGCCATTTGAACTGACCTTGCAGAATAAACGCTTAGGTTATAATGCTACATTTTTTTGTGTCTAACCACAGTTATTGAAAATCCAATAATATCTAAGTATGTGGACCAAAGTGGAAACAACTCAATGTAATTTCACTTGCTGAAAATTCAGAATATTTAGAGAAAACAAGAAACCTAGACCCCATCAGCTTTCCCTGCCCTCTCCCCTAAAAATCCAGAAGGGAGAAGACTGCAATTATCTAGTTCCATTTTTATTTACTCAATCAATCAATTAATTAATTAATTAATCTGAGACAGAGTCCCCCTCTTCCACCCAAGCTGGAGTAAAATGGCATGATCTCGGTTCACTACAACCTCTGCCTCTTCATGTGATTCTCATGCCTCAGCCTCCTGAGTAGCTGGGATTACAGGTATGAGCCAATACATGCAGCTAACTTTTTATAACTTTAGTAGAGACGGGATTTCACCATGTTGGCCAGGCTGGTTTCAAACTCCTGGCCTCAAGTGACCCACCTGCCTTGGCCTCTCAAAGTGCTGGGATGTTACAGGCGTGAGCCACCACACTTGGCCTTCATTCTTAATATACTGCTTTTGATGATTACTCCTTTTTTTGGCACCCTCTTAAATTTTGGACGCTGGGCTCACTCATCCCAAACTAGACCTGGCCCTGGGTGGGAGGTAAGTCCTCCTCTTTCTTCAGAGTGTGCTTCTGTCACTGTAATGTACAAGTCACTTGGGGACCTTATTAAAATGCAGACTCTACTCCAGCAGGTCTGGGAAAAGGGATGAGGTCCAGGTCCTGCCTAACAAGTGCCCAGGTGATGGCGAGGTCACTACTGGTCCACAGACAGCAATAGGAGAAGCAAAGCCTTGGAGAAAGGAGATGCTTGGAGAATGGGGAGGGGAAGTAAACACCGGGGTTTCATTTGGTTGTCTTTTTGATGTCATGGTTGTTTTCAGACAACTTGGAAACTCTTTCATTATTCATGGCTGTTGTTAAAGCTGTGGATAAGTCTGGATAAGTTTGGACCCAGAGGCGGGGAACATTTGTTGTTTTGTTTTGTTCTAAATCAAACAAATAGAAGAAAGCAAATACCTATTGGCTCCTGGTGACTGCCCTTTGGGGAGTCCATTTAACTTTCATTCCCTTATTCTTTTGAATGGCTGCGGAAGCAGGGCTAGGAAAGCCATAGAGGACAGAGCTGTGCAAAGCACCCAGGCTCCAAAGGGGACACATTGCTGCTAAGAGTAATAAAACAGTGCCAGCTCGCTATACCCGAATTAACTGTCTGTCACTGCCCTTCAGTAAAACTGCAGGGAAGAGCAAGAGTTCAGAGTTTTGGATTTAAAAACTCAGGGTTCACACCCAGGTTCCAACATTTGGTAGCTGTGCAACACCCCTGGCAAGTGGCTTAACTTCTCTAAACCTTAGTTTCTCTACATAGAATGGGATCCTAGTAGTGCCTGCCTCATAGGATTGTTGCTGTAAGATAATTCATATATACACACACACACACAATATGTGAACAATGGCATGACTTTTTCCAAAGTCCCAAGGAAAGCACCCAAGAACTGGAACATTTATGACAAGTTCCTATGGATATACCCTTGTGTGTAATTTTCCCTATTTCCAAGCCCATATCTTCCCCCCAGAATATGCGTGTGTGCACAGAGACAGAGATAGAGAAGAGGAGGGGAGACAGAAAAATAATAAATAAGAACAACTGAAAGAAAAAGAAAGAGTTTGAGTAGTGATAAAGACCCATATTCAAAATAGTATTGTCCTCTTTAACTTCTTCCTAATTATTATGCAGAACAATGAAAACATTGTAAAAGAAATATTAAATCATCTTACATCCTTAGGTGGAAGAAATGGTTAATATTCTCTATTAAAGTGTATATACTTGGAAATTACCAAACACACAGGCACACACATGCACACACACACACGTGCACACACACACGCGCGCACACACACACGTGCACACACACATGCACACACGTGCACACACACACACACGTGCACACACACACACGAGTTCCTCCTCCTCTCTCAAATCTTACACTATCTAGAACATGGCACTGTGTCCTGCACATAGTACACCCCGGCAAACATAAGCAGGCTGAATTCATGGAAGGAAAGGCTTGCACGGCTGGTAGTCTGCACATCATTCCACCATTTGGGGGTGTGCACTCCCATCCTGGTCTGCCAGCCAGACTGGGATAGGGAAAAATGGGGGGAAGTAGGCCTGAAAGGAATGGTCCTCAGTCGTGCCTTTAATTGTCACCATGCTGGGGGACAGAATGTCCGACAAGCTTTCTTGTCTCTGAAAGAAATAGAGCCACTCAGGCAGAGGATTACAGGACTCTGCATGTGGCAATGGCCTTTCAGACAACACTGTCCTAAAGCCCGTTTCCCTGTCTCCATGTGGGATGAGGGGGCTCTCTTCATCAAATCCTACTTACGGGACCATCTGTGTCCCTGACCATGTAAATAGGCCTCTTGACACTCACTCAAGCATTGTTGCAAATTGTCGTCTTCTCCACACTAATGCTCAAGGCTGTGGGACGCTGCAAAGAACCCTTCTTCCATTAGGGATTTCTCTGTCTAAGCAGGATTTATGATGATCCTTTGGCAAGGATCTTTGAATCACTGGCATTCACAGGACAGCCAGAGCGTATTTCAGGAGACTCTATCACTAACAAGCGAAACAGCCCTGAAGATTTATCTCCTCTGATGAAGCAGGCAAATCCTAATGCTCCCAGGATTCCACCGCTAGACAAGGTGCTATCGCACGGCGAGCATGGACAACATGGTATTGGATACACCAACTCTCTCCCAAATAGCCGTGTGACCCCAGGGAAGTTGTTGAACCTCTCTGACCAAGTTTCCTCATCCATAACATACAAATGATCATGTTTTCTTCTTAGGGCTACCGTCAAGATTACGATGTTGAATGGAATCAGATGCCTGATATACCTTACACCTGATTTATGGGCAGAGTCTAATACACAGTACCTATTCTTTTTGATAAAGGATGTGAGCATGTGTAGTAAGAAGGAGGCAGCATTCACTGACTACCTAGAGCTCTGCCTCTGGGAGGGACTGTGAGCTGCAGTCCCAGTAGAATGAAATGAGTGCACCTGTGCCTTGAGAGTTTGCCAACAAGCCAGCCCCCTTGAGGTGCAGTAATTGTGCACCTCAGCAAGAGGAGCCCACATCCTGCCTCACCACTTTGGCACTTGTTAAACTTAAATTTCATTTGTATCTATTCTAGTCAATTTTCTTTGATTTATCTCCCACAAACTCCTCCTCCAATTCCTGCATCTAAGCTTGAAAGGCATAACTGCCTTTGCTTCTTTGGTTGTTCTTTTCTTTTACAGGGTGATGCCGACAAACCAAATAAGAAAAAAAAAAAAATCCTCCCTCCCTCAGGCTCACTGAGCTGCTCCTCCACCAGCAGCATCCATCAATAACCTCATAGATGTCTCATGGCCTAAAGAAAAGGAGACTGGGTGGAGACAAAGGTAGAAATAAGTGTGGGCTCCCTTTGATCCAGCCCATCCTAGAAGCACATGGTATTTTTTTTTTAATACTTTAAGTTCTGGGATACACGTGCAGAACGTGCAGGTTTCTTACATAGGTATACACGTGTCACGGTTGTTTGCTGCACTCACAAACCTGTCATCTACGCTAGGTATTTCTCCTAATCCTATCCCTCCCCTAGCTCCCCAGCCCCCCACAAGCCCCGGTGTGCGATGTTCCCCTCCCTGTGTCCATGTGTCCTTGTCGTTCAGCTCCCACTTATGAGTGAGAACATGTGGTGCTTGGTTTTCTGCTCCGGTGTTAATTTGCTGAGAATGATGGTTTCCAGCTTCATCCATGTCCCTGCAAAGGATATCAACTCATCCTTTTTAATGGCTGCCTAGTATTCCACGGTGTATATGTGCCACATATTCTTAACACATGGTATTTCTAATCTGAGACACTGAAGCAGGGAGCTTTGGTCAACCCCATTTTTCTCAGGGGCAACTGAGGCTCAAGAGAGTTTGGTAACTTCCTAAAAGCCACCGAGTGCATAACAGGAGTAGAAAGGATACCCAGACTGGCCTGACTGGGCGTCCCATACACTTTCCACTGCATCTTATTATTTCCAAGAGAGAAAAAGAAAAATCCTATTGGCTTTCAGTGCTTTTGCAAAGGTCACAAAATAGTAAAGATACCTGCATGTCTAACTTCTGGCTCAGCCATGCTAACATATGAACACCTGAAACTCACTTGATCTCTCTAGATGTCAGTTTTCTTGTTGGAGAAAAAAAAATAAGCATAAGCATCTTTACTGATGATTACATGTGGATAAAATGAGACACTAGTGCGCATAGCCTGGCATGATGTAGAAGTTCCTCAATGGTGTGTAGCTTCCTTTCACAGCCACGGGAAAACAAAAATATCTTATTGTGAGACACATGTGCAGAAGAGTGAAATTGTGACGTAAAGAAAATAACTAATAACCATGGAAATGAGTGTATTGCCTAGTCTAACTCTAAATGTGTACTCAAATGTAAAAAGGCAATGGCAACTGAGAAAAGAGAAAAGAGAAGTTAACAAATACTGTATCACATCTCACCTACACAGTATCTTACCATGTTCCCTGTAGTCAAGACAGTGGAAAGGTGAACTATAGGTACCTTATAAGGAACCATGCAGGTTTTACAATCAACACAATATGCTTCACAAGGGAAATCCTGTTAAATTAAATATTACATCATCACGCCGCTATAAGACTCAGAACTATCAAATTTTGCAAATATTTGGTGGAACATATAAAACAGATTTAACATCCTATATTTTGCTATTCTGTTCATCTCTAAGACTTTGCTGCCTCTTACTTTTTCATATCAAAGATAAAGAAGACTCTTCTCAAATATTTTCCCTTCAATTAATGGTAGCCAGAAATGCATTTGTAGGCTCTCTGTGTCCTAACACCGGCATTGACTTCATTCACAGATGTGGAAATACAGAGACAGTTAAGTGTTTCTGAAGTAGAGGGTGGCAATTAGGTTGATCCTCTGATTTGTGAGCTATACTCACTTGCTCTAGCAATCCTTACCCTCTCCCACTATGCCAAGGTGCATTACCACTGAAAGCAAATAATCGCATCCTCTGTTAATTCTGCAGGATATTTCTTTCATATATTTTGACAACATGGAAAAGTCAGAGAAACCGCCCTGACACTGATAGTGGAATTTCAAGAGCTCAATCTGTGATGGTGTCTGGCTATAAGACTTTACAGTTTTTTGCACTCATGCTGCTATTTCCATGTGTAGAAAAACAGTTTACAAATCCCTGCTAGTGAATGAGTGTGCCTGTGTTTACCGAGCTCAAACGTTCTGCCTTTTGCTTGAGACATGTGATACATTCGTGCTTCTGGTGACATCAGACATATGTGATATCCCCATAGTGACAGGAAAGCTTTAGAATTAGCATCAGCGAAGACATTACTTCATATTATATCATTCCCCCAATAGCAGTATAGAGAGCCCCCAAAGAAAACCATGGCCTCCCAAATTAAAAATATCATTGAATACAATCTCCATCACACTGCAAGAAGCTGATTTTTTTTCCAGGACTTTCCAGAAACTTCATAGGACAGTGTAACCCATCTCAAAATATAAAAAATTCTAGTCTAATAGATATTTTTTTGATCAATAAGTCATTGCGCATTTATCAGGTGCTGTTTTCTGCTGAATGAGGCACTAGAAATCACAATGCAGGTAAGCAATAGAGATTCCTGTGGGAGGCTCCTGGAATCAGGAACCCAGGCAGACTCCAGATGCTTCATTTCACAGGGGAGAAAACTGAGGGAACCATGTGCAACTAATGCCATTTGGGGAATTTGGCAGAACCTGGGGATTCTGACTGTCTGGCTGCAAGCAATGTATAGTCCAGCTGTTTTTGTCTCCAAGCTTAACAATAATTTAAAAATAAACACCAACTTGGATGTGAAAAGTGAAATTACCCCAGCCTAATATGCGGTGTTGATTCCTAAGCTAAAAGTGGTCTGAGTCATTAGCAAGGTCCACCTCATGAATTTTGACAAAGCCTTTCATATGCAAGGCACTGGAAAACCCATTCAGAAGGAACTATTAATGAGCATGTCCTATGAACCAGGTGTGAGGGACGCAATGGCATATACAATGGAGCTCCTCTCTGCACAAAGTTTGAATCTAAGTAGTGACTACTACTAGACAGATGGGATGGAACACTTGCTACAGGGTGGCTGACCAAGAAAACCTCTATGACAGATCTATTTCAGGGCAGAAAGCATTGAAGGACAAAAAGGAGTTGAGGGGAAATATTATTTTTAAAAGGATTTTTTTTCTATCATGGTTTGCTTTGCATTTTATTATGAAAAAAAGTTTTTTCTCAAAATATTTTCTAAAAAGTATTTGTACACACATTCAAATGGATGCTTTCACTTTGATTCTTATAATAAAATTTACCTTACACTATTGTGCATGCATGTGCATGTGTATATGCATGTTTGTGTATGTGTGTGTGTTCCAATCAGCATTCTGCTGTGTCTCCGATTCTCTAGGATTAGGTTTTAATACTTAAACTCTTTAGTATGACCTGAGAATGAAAAGCTTCTCACAGCCTTGTTCCTCTTCACCTTTCTTGATTCAGTTGACCCCTCTGGTCTGCCTGCAGAGCATGTGCCCCAGTCACACCAGATCAATTTCACTCCTTGAACATTCAGGTATGTTTATGCTTCTGTCATTTGCATAACCTATGCTCTTGAAACCCCCTTGCTTTCTTGTCTAACTGGGCAAATTATGCCTTGGTCTTTACAAATTCATCTCTTTTCTCTAGCTTTCTCTGCCTGTTTCATCAAGTGAAATTAACTGATCCATCTCCTGGAAACATCTCTTTTCTTTGCACAGGTCTCAGCTCAAATTGCATTATGAGTATCCATATAATTTTTAAGTTTTACCTCTTGATATTTTTTCTAATTATCAGATAATGCAGACTTAGTGTCAAAATTTTAGAAAATAAAATGTATATATGAGAAAATAAGAGAGAATATGAGAATCTATTTTTTTTCTATTTTTTTTTTTCTATTTTAAATGCAATTGAGATTTTTCTTCTTCTGTTGTACCTGACTTAATATAAACCCTGAGCATTTTCATGAATTTCTACTAAAAAGTCTCTGGGAGCTCTGCCGCTAATACCTGCATAATTGCTTGTCCGACATACAGTAAACTATATAACCATTCAACCCCTACTACTAGGGTACTCAGTAGTTTTCACATTTTCCTATTATAAGTACAAATGCAAAAACACTAATTGTGCATTAATCTCTGTCTTCATTCTTGCTTATTCCTTTAGAACGGGTGCTTAGAAGTGAAATCACTGGGTCAAAAGAGGTAAAACTTTTAAACCTCTATGTACATATTTCAGATTGTTTTCCAGAAGAGATGTTTTAATTAACAAACACACCAGTATTATTTTAAAATGCTCATTATAATCAATCCCCATCCTATCACAATAACAATAACAACATTTTTAAAGGGATAAATGCATTGCTTGAATATCTTTCTTTGATTAGTAACACAGTTGAATTTTTTATGTGAACACGTATACATGTATGTGTATGTGGGTATAGTCATGCATATAATTTTGGTTAATTGTATTGTTAGCTGCTTCCCCTACTTTCCATGGGAGCAATGGTATTTCTAATTCATTTGCAAGAGCTCTGTATTCAAATATTAAAATACCTCTTCATTTGGTTTGAGTTTTTGCAGATTTGTTCTTAGTCATCATTTTGCTCATGATATTTTTGAGCTGGTAGTTTAATTTGTCCATTCTTTTCCCTGCTACTATTATTTCCCTTTGTGGTTGTTTCATCACACGCTTAGATTCTTGATGCATCATGATCTTCATTAAGAAAGGTTTCTTTCTTTATTCATCTTTGTATCTCTGGCATATTTATGCAACGGTCGTGCCTGGAATATAATCATCATTCAATAAATCCTTGCCAAATTGTATTGTATTTTACTGTATCATACTAGGAAAAGCTGCCTCTCAAATCATTTGCTTTCATATATCAAAATTCACATTTTAATAATTTATATATGTTAAATACATTTAATAATGGATAATACTACATGCATATGTCTGTCTAAATTCTGTACCTCAATATAGCTCTTAAATACCTAAATTGATTCATCAAATTACATGTTCTGAATATTGGTATGAAATACTGATAGATAAACATATTCCACAGATGAGCCATTCAGTGCAATGGCAATCAAACAATGACCCGCACAGTGAAGGTAAAGAGCATCTACCATGTAATACAGCCCTATCAAAACGGGGTCTACTTTGGTTGTCTACCAAAGTATAATGTTATCTGTCAGGATCAAAGGCTTGAACACCCCCCAAGAGAACCTGAGTTTTGTTTTCGTTTTATCTTCCAAACCATAAAGGGATCACATCACTCAGAAACTTTCATTCTGAATACATTCTAAAATAAAATGTATCAAACAGCTATATTGTATCTTAAGGTGTCCTGAAATTAATTTTTGTTGCAAACATAGATGTGATTTGTAGTGTGAACACAGAATGAATTCAAGGAAATGTTATGCGAAGTCACATTACATGTCCTTGGGGGAGGGGAAGCAGAGGGGAAAGAAGGTGCTGAGGACTGAGTCCTCCAGACCCTGTACAGGGCCACTGCTTCCCCAGTGCTGCAGCTTCCCTTTCCAGGGGCTGCCTAACAGGCTCTCATCTTCCCACCTGAATGAATTCCTTCCCAGAGGCCATGGACAGGAGATTCCTAACCCCCGGAGTAAACCACAAAGCTGCTTGCCCACCTACATTCTTTCCCAGGAAAGTCTGGCTCCCTGGGCTGAGAGAGTTTAAATTCCTGCCAGTAGCACCCTGACATCTAGTCAGGTCAGGGTTCGGCTGAGCTCGGTCTGCCCAGGTGTCAAATAGAAAGCTCACACTTTAACAGGTAATAGTAGAGGACAGAGGAAAAGGCTGGGATCCAGCCCTTGCCAGGGCACTGTGCTGACCATCGGACTGGGTGGCCCTGTGAGCCACTCATCATAGGAGGGTGAACAGCTGGTTAGAAACAAGTGCGAAGCAGTGTCTGAGCACACATGAGGCTTATACAAACCACACCGCCAACCAGTAGCAGAAGTCAGACTGGACACCTGGTATTCCTCTTCCCTCAGAAGTCCGCACTGAAGTCAGGGCTTTCTCTGACTGATCACTGTAGCCTCAACCCATATGTAAAATGTAAGCTCCAGATTCAACTGACTTCCCAGTAAAAAAGGACAGTCTGGGAGGAAAGAATTACTTGCTAATAAACTCCTAGTATCGTCTTCTTATATTTGTTAGTTTAGTCATTCATTCATTTATTCAAGGTGTAACACCCAATTAAAGACACGATATACAGTGGATTTTGCCATCAGGAAGGTCTGAGTTCAAGTGCGGAGTCAACCCACATCAGCTTGGAAATTTAGGAAAAGATATTTAACTTCAGTAAGCCTCATTTTCTTTACCTATTTTGATGTTGCTTTTAACAGCCCAAACCATTACCTTCCCAGTAGGACCATTACCTGTTTCAAAGGCATCATTTACCTATGACATTGATGCTTTACCTGTAATAGGCTGTGGGCGCAGCAGGGGGATCACACGAGAAGCCACGCAAGGGTTTTACATAGTAGGGCTTGGCACATGGGTAAATAGAAGCTACTCTTAAAATAGGAAAGAATACCTTAAGTGTATATTGAGTAGGAATCCCATGAACACTGTTTCCAAATGACTTGACCCTTAAAAGTAACTGTGAGAGAAATGACCTTTTTTTTCCATTTTCACAATGAAGACACTGAAATGCAGAAAGTTTGAGTGCCTCACTTGAATTAGCCACCAGCTCCTTTTCAGATTTGGAATTTGGATCCAGGTTTGTCTCCCTGCAAAGCCTGCACTCTTCCCCAGGTGTCAGGCTGCCTGGTTCCAATCTATGCAGTGGGGATGCAAAGAAGAGTGAGGCAGCCTTGCTTTACCTGCTGACTAGTGGGAAAGAAGGACGCGAGAGCACATTATTACGCCTGACATGGTAAGTGGTATTGAGCCAGGACAGCATAGGAGTGATTGACTCCAGGCAGAGATGGGCCAGGAGGGCCACACTGGTCCTGTCTCATTTGATAAGTTGCTTCTTCAAAGCCGACAAGAGTGTGTCCAAATAGCAAAAATGGGGAAGACTGGCTACTAGGTAAAAGATAGCCTGGAAAAAAAAAATGGGCCAACTTGCATCGGACCTTTCCCATTCAAGACATCCTGGCAAACAAATCATTGCTGAGGCAAGGCACATCTTGACACAAATATTCTGACAAGTCAATGACCAAGGGATGACAGAATTGGAATGTCAGCATTCTGCAACTCCCTCATAAAGGATCTAAGTGTCAGACATCAGGGGTGGCTGACATCACAAGAGAAATTACCAACATTATGTGCCTCCAGAGGGAAGTCCCCATACCACCTAGGGAGTAGTCTTAGCAAAAAATAAAATAAATTTAAAAATTGAATCTGAATCAGACTAAGACTCATCCAAGATCCAATTTTCAGAAAATTAACAGGACAGAGGGAAAACACAGCAGAGCTTTTCAATCAGAGCAATTTTATTTTCCAGGAGACATTTGGTAAGTTCTGGAGAGGATTTCCCTTGTCACGACTGAAGAGGAGGTGCTGCTGGCATCTGAGGAGTAGATACCAGGGATGCTCCTAAACATCCCACAATGTACACGACAGTCTCCCACAGTCAAGAATTGTCCTGCTCAAAGTGCCAATAAGTGCTGAAGTTGAGAAACCTTGTATTATGAAATAAATTATTTCATTTCTTCAATGACATAGGATGATAGGATAATTTACAGATGAAAATGAACTTTAAAGGTCTATCTAAGGCCAAGTGTGATGGCTCACATCTCTAATCCCAGCACTTTGGGAGGCCGAGGTGGGAGGATCACTTGAGCCCAGGAGTTGGAGACCTGCCCAGGCAAATATTAGTTGCACATGGGGGTACATGCCTGTAGTCCTAGCTACTTGGGAGGCTGATATGGGAGGACTGCTTGAGCCCAGGAGGTGGAGGTTGCAGTGAGCCAAAATTAAACCATTCCACTTCAGCCTGGGTGACAGAGCAAGATTCTGTCAAAAAGAAAAGAAGAAGAAGAAGAAGAAGAAGAAGAAGAGGAAGAAGAAGAAGAAGAGGAGGAGGAGGACGAGGACGAGGAGGAGGAGGAGGAGGAGCAGGAGGAGGAAGCAGCCACCGCCGCCGCCTATCTAAAGATTAAAAAAATTTAAAATGGCAAAATTAAGTTGTAGTGTTTGGGAATGCACACACACATTAACAACAAGGAGGGAATCATGTAAATGAGAATAGTGGTCATCTTTGTGCAGAGTGATGCCCTTGGGGAGGCATCTTGAGTATCTGACAAGATTTTAGATCCTCACAGAGGTGGTTTAAGAGTATTTACCTTGCAACAATGCATTCAGCTACACAAGTGCTTTACATGTGTTTTTGTATAATATCTTAGAAGAACATAGTTCAAAATATTAACCACAAAATAAAAAGCTTTCTCTTCCCACTTTGGTTAACTAGCCTCTAGGTACTAAATTCACAAAAATATATTGCAGATTCAACCTAATGTATAATTTCTTTTTCTGTCCTATACACAGGTGCTTAAAAATTATTATTATTATTATTATTATTATTATTATTATTACTACTACTACTTTGAGACAGAGCTTTGCTCTTGTCCAGTTTGGAGTGCAGTGGCATGACCTCAACTCACAGCAACCTCCACCTCCCAGGTTCAAGCATTTCTCCTGCCTCAGCCTCCCGAGTAGCTGGGATTACAGGCACCCACCACCATGCCTGGCTAATTTTTTGTATTTTCAGTAAAGACAGGGTTTCGCCACGTTGGGCAGGCTGGTCTCGAACTCCTGACCTCAGGTTATCTGTCCGCCTCGGCCTCCCAAAATGCTGGCATTACAGGCATGAGCCACCACCCCGGCCTTAAAAAATTATTTCTAACCTTTCTTGCCCCTGCTGTTTATTGCTAGAGATTACCAGCCAAAGCTGCATAGTAGTTAAAGGATGATAGAAGAGTAATTAAGCAAAGGATCCCTGTGTCAGATACCCTGTGTTGCTGCCCCATTCCACCTGAGTCAACTCATTCCATCTCCACAAGCTTGAGGCTCCTCCTCTGTAAAATGAAATCAGTAATTATACCCACCTCGTGGAATCGTTGGGAGTATTAGCCAAATAATGTATATAACTGAACTCTGAAAAGCACTCCTTTTGTAAAACACAGCTATTGATTAATTACTCACACATTTATTCAAGTACTTAACATGTGCCAAAATTAGTCCTAGAGGCTGGAGATACAGGTAGATTGATTGGTCTGAATTCTTTCATCTTTCATAGGATAGACCGCAGATTCTATTGCTACAGAGATCCACTCGGTTCTGCTTTTTACTGAAACTCACTACTTTTAGACACTATAATTACTCAAAATGTAAAATGAGGGAACTAAGAGTGAGGAAACCGCAATGCATATGTGTGGTTACATGCCTTATAACATTATTTGGGCATTTTCTTATTACCAGATCCTCAGCAAAGCACGTTCATTCACTGCCTCATGTAATGTTCAAAATCGCCATGTGAAAGGAAGGTACTATCATTATACTCTTTTTCAGGTATGAAAAGTAATTCTCCCAGATATTCTTTAGCTTTTTGAAAAGCTTCACAGCTAGTAAATGTCAAAACCAAGATTCAACTCAACTAGCTTTAACTTAGAAGTCTGTTACCTAATTTAAAACCCAGTGGGTCTTGTGGTGCTATTTTGATGTTCCTTTAAAGAGTCCAGACCATTACCTTCCTGGAAGAACCATTCCCTGTTTCAAAGGCATCATTTGTCAATGGCATTGATTCTAAAATATCTTCTGGAGCTTTCAGTCCTTGATATTCTCTAAAAGAAATTGGGATCTGAAGCTAACAACTGTCTAACCCTTTACAGAAATTGGTAACGTAGATAATTTAAATACATAGTGGTATGCAGCTAGTACCAGGATGCTGTAAAACCATACACTGGGTATACCAATGGCTCTCAAACTTTATAGATCATCATCACTTGCATGGCTCTTTAAAGTTACCTCAAGTGTTCCTGATTCAGAAAGTATGAGGGTGAGCTCAAGAAAAAGGATTCTTAACATATCCTCAGATGATATTGAAACTGCTGGCCCAGGAAGCACACTGTGAAAGCTACATCTAGATCCGCCTCTGTTGTGTCTGTGATGTTAGAATGTTTACTCACCCTTTGTGAGTATGAAGGCACCTTCCTGTAAAGAAAGCTGTTATGATGTACAGAATGAGATAGCATGGGTGAAAGCTCTCCGAAAACAGAAAATAGTTAATCTGGCACTTCTCAAGCTTTAGGAAGCTTCACAGTCACCTGGAAGCTGGTTACAAATGCAGCGTCTCAGAGTTCACCCCCAGTTACAGATGGCCAGGGTTACAGCCCTAGAAGCTTCCTTTGAAACGAGTTTCCCAGGTAATGTTGAAGCAGATGGTCTACAGACTACCTTTTATAAAACCCTCATAAAACAAACACAAGTCCCACAGCAAGAAAGGCAATAGGTCCCACAACCCTCACTCTAAAGATCAGGGTATGCTATAGAGATTGGACATTATACAAAATTATAGACTCTTAGACAGACAGTAAAAGAAAGTGTATTTTAAAATTGCTTTCATGGAAACATCTAAGTCAAATATTCGACTTTAGGACCTTCAGAGTGAATATTAAATGAGAAGAAAAACATGATATCATTTGAGATGAAAGAAAGCCCTAGGCCAGCACGCCCTGGAATCTTTCGATATGCAGCCGACTTCGGAGTTAGGTGTGAATTGGAAATGTCCCAGATGACAGGTAGTAGGTAATCAGAACTATTACATTTTGCACCTGACACAGGTATTGCTTCCTCCAACAACGACAGCAGCAGAGCCTGAGCAATTTCAACATCTTAATCCTTTTCCCTTTCTTTCTGAATCCAGGGAATTTAGTCTAATTCTTCATGCCTTCCCTTAGGAATTAAGAAGTGTCAGCTACCACAGAAAATATGCAAGTGGTTCTGTATAAGAAATGTTTGCTGCAATTCAGGGGATTATGTAATTGAGTTAATTTGTAGGAAACATGTTTAATTTCTGGACTGGAACTGAGAGTCTGACCATGAGAAGGTATCAAGCAGTAAGTACTAGGTGGACTCTAACGCAAATCATACATCACCTGCTGCTGCAGGGAGCAAATTCCTTGCTCTTAATATTTTTATCAGAGTTGAGAAGAATAATGGAAATTAAAAACCCTACCGTTGGATAAATGTGGAGAAGGAGATTTATGTAAATCAATTGTATTAGGTGAATTGTTTGCAGCACAAGCTGCTCAGGATGATATTCTCGGGGCTGATCGACAATTGCTATGATTGAGAAAATGAAATGTTAATGAATTTTATCAATGCTATTAACTTGGGTCCTCCTGACCAGGTAAAGGCTATCATCAAACTGTAGTTGAATCTTTAAAAAAGTGGGCCACATGTGGTCATCCTGTGACACAGGCACATGTAATACAACATGCCTGGATAGCAGGACTCCTCACTTTGACCTTTATGGTTGTCTTTTTCCTTGTTTTTAACAGTAATTAATCATCACGGAAGAATATCATGGAAATGTAGAGGTGCAAAATAAATTAAATAAAGTTGGTGAAATAAATATACAAACGACTGGTGATATGATCTGAATGCTGATATATCCTCACAATTTGTTATGTTGAAACCTAGTACCCAATATGATGGTATTAAGAGATGGA
Organism: Rhinopithecus bieti; assembly: GCF_001698545.2. Classification (NCBI taxonomy): domain Eukaryota; kingdom Metazoa; phylum Chordata; class Mammalia; order Primates; family Cercopithecidae; genus Rhinopithecus; species Rhinopithecus bieti. The sequence goes on along the minus strand of NW_016809276.1, from coordinate 880,463 downwards.
GTCTTAGGGAAGTGGTTGAGTCATGAGGGCTCCAAGCTCGTGAATGGTATCAGTGTCCTTACAAACGAGGCTTGAGGGAGCTCCCTTGCCCCTTCAGTCACAACACAGAATGTGCCATCTATTAGGAACGGGCCCTCACCAGACACCGAATCAGCTGGCGCCTTGATCGTGAAGTTCCTAGCCTCCAGAACTGTGAGTAATACATTTTCTTTCTGTTGTTTATAAATTACCTACTCTAAGGTATTTTTTAATAGCAGTCCAAAGGAAATAAGACAACTGAATAATGAGTGGATAATCCTGTCACCCAATGATAGCTCATTTTAGTTGTCATGCTAAAATGTTCACTACCTTCTAATAATTTTAACCATGCTTATTGTTTTTAAAATATAGATTGCGATTTACATACAATTTTCATCATGCATCTGTGACAAATACTATACCACAAGTAATTCTCTACATTATTAAAATATATTCATTATTAAAATATCTTAAACTTTTAAGTTGTATGAATGAACTGTTAGTATTCAAAGAGTTCCTCTAAAGGGTAATCATTTAGCATGTTTTCACTTTTGCCTCCTATAAATAAAATGTGATGAGCAATTTTAACAGCTGTATTAAGGTAAAATTTTGTACTGTAGAAATCACCTGGATGAATGTATTTTTATGAGCTTCTATCTTGTGTGTTTCAGTGTTTCCTAAGGCTAGGTATCAGAAATTAACCAAGTAAGACAAAGGGCCTGATACATGTTTAGGTTCAAGACAAACTTTGCCAAATGCCCTCTACTATTGATTTATACTTTCGTCAGCAGAGTATTAGAGTGCTCATCTCATTCCATCCAGGTCAGAATGAATAGTATTATTATTCAAGATGCTTTCACTTTTAGGGAAAAAGTCAAGACATCAACATATGTGTTCAAAGAAATGGAAACTGCATTTGAGAATTTTGTTTTTCACTTTTGATGCACTTTGAGTGTTTTTGTCATTTTCTTCCTTCTTGTTTAGTCGAGGTCATCTTCTTGTCATCTTCTTGTTTATGTGGGGTAATATGCTGTTCAAATATATTGCCCTTATTGAACCTGTTATACTAACTAAGGTAGAAAGTGACAATATGAGTAACTTTCATGCAACTCAAACAGCACCCTCACCTAAACCAAGAAATCTCCAACTCTGGGTTCCTGGTCATGAACTGGACTACCCTAGGCAAGGTTTTAAACTTCTCTGAGCATTATTTTCTCATAGCAAAAGGAAAAGAAACAGAAGAAGATCAAGTTCTAGGCACTTAACCAGCTATACCAAAAAAGTCAATAACATTCTATATTTGAATAATAGAAAATGATTTTTAAAATATTCTTCTACCCTCTAATTCAAATCGCCCTTGTGAAAACTTGCTCTTAAAACTATCAAAGAATGGTAAAATAACTAATTATGTGTGACTTACTCTCATGACTTATCCCATTCTCCTAAGTCTTGCTGTGCTTAAAAAAAAAAAGGATGTGTAACTGTTAGTTATCAGCACTTTATATAACTTCTGATTCAAGTAACAAATAGCATTTCAGTTCTATGTATTCATTATGCTCCTAAATTGCAAAGGAAAGAAGCCAATTCTAATGAATTGTAACCATAGTTTCTTTTGCGTGTTACATATTAGAAGTGGGTAGCACTTTAAATTACCATACACAAAACAGCATATAATTAATTCTGAATAAAAGATAATGTATTCTTGCTAAATACGAGTTATTTTAAAATCTCTTAATGAAGAACTAAGCATATGCTGTGTTGCACTGTGAAAATGTTTAGCATATGCCATTAGAGCCAACATTTTGCATTTATTATTATATTTATTTTCAATAATAATATATTATTTAAGTGAACATACAAAAAATTTAATCACTAACATTCCGAATGTGGAAAATATATGCAAATTACAGAAAACTTTTTGGCTCCCCATAAGTTGTCACTAAATAACTTTTTGATGACATGGTGTGATTGCAATTTGCAATAAAATGAGAAAATGGAAAAGACTGTTACTTTTAAGTCGCAGAACATATGCACAATGCATTTTAAAATTCAGATATGGAGATAAACATTTCTATTCTGAAAAGTGACATGTTCTAAGTTTTTGCTTAATAGCCAAGCTGAAATCTAGACCTTAATTGTCACCTGATCTAGTATTGGGTTTATAACTTCCTTTTCAACATTGTGTTCCTGCTTTGAAAAGAATGTATACAGAAGAATGTCATCTTACAACTAACATATTGTATCTCTCAATTGATTATGTACTGGATACTTCATTCTGCCTCTAATCACCATTACCACAGATACCACTGTCACCACCAACAACAGCAAGAAAATAACAAATCTTGGGCCAACCCTTTTTCTGAGCCTTATTCTCCCCATCCACATCTTGATGATGCATAATGTCCCTATAAAGCAGCCATGTGACCATGGGCAAATAACTCCCCATCTCTAAGCCTTAGAACCCTCAGTTATGAAATGGTTATACTGTGATCCTTTTTACTTCCAACAGTTCTTCCCTTCCCGCAGCCATTCCTGGGGTCCAACAGAAACATGCAATAAGATAAGGTTTTCTCAACTCACATATGCTTTCTATTCTTACTTCATTTAAATTTGTAGTGAAAAATGTGGACAGTAGAAATAAATTACAATATCCTAAAGGCTTCAAATTAAAAACAAAATGTAAAGTTTAGGTTTAAATCCGAAGTTCTGCTTTTGTTCCAAAGATGTGATGACTAGTTCATCAGAAAGAGACGGAAACTAGACAGAATCACTATTCCATTCTTTTCCAAACACTCCAGGTTTGGAGATATTTTAAGTGTGTTTCCTACTCGAGTGCTAATACACAGTAATTAAAAATTGAAAATGAATAAAATTTAAAAATTAAACTTAAATTCCAGCCCTATGCAATTGCTGCTGGTATTTTGCCATAATTTCTCTACATGCTCTGATATATGCATACGTGCGTATGCATGTGTGTAGTAAGTTGAAGTCAGAGTGAATACATAATGCGATGGCCTACCTAAGCATATGTCCATGTAGCTACAACTTCTTTCTAATACTTCCAGTGACTCAATTATAGTCCACCATAAAAATATACCATAATTTATTTAAGAAATCCCCTCTTGTTAGATATTCAAGTTTCTACTTTTCCCATGATATTTTTGTGCATCTAAGTTTTAAATATTTCCATCTATTTATTTAGTATTAATTCCAGAAAAGTGAGATGATTATTGTAAAATCTCAGCAGAAGTAACATAATTACTTAAAAATGATGTTGGTGGTTTCTTTTCCATTTGAACACTCATTTTCTATGAATGCTTTTGATCATACCTTAGCACATCAATGTCCCCAAATCCCACATATCTCTTCTGACTACCGTTATTAGCAATAGAAGAAAGATATTTATTTCTGTATGTCTCTTCCTTCTATAGATTAAGTCTTTCTTAAGAAAGATTTCTTAAATACCCTAGCCTCAGTTCCCTATATAAAGTCAGGGACAGAGTAGGTGCTCAATAAACATTCACTCAATTGGCTAATGTATCTTGAAAATTATTTATCAAGCTCCCTCCTTGTCCCAGGGATCATAAATAATGTCACCTCCCCAGAGAAGCCTCTCTGGTTCACCTCTCATTTTATTACACGACTCTGTTCATTTCCTTTTGGACAAATACCACAATCTGAGATTGTCCTGTCATAGATATTGTGCCTCTTCCCATAGAATGTCATGGTCGTAGATGGCAGGGTCCGTCCTCATCACTTACTTATCTCCATCCTACAGCACAGTGATTGCTACACTGCAGCCCCTCAAAGCTGAAAAGTCTCTTAGAGGTCACCATACTTAGCTCCATTATTTAAAAATTACGCAAATAGATGTACCAAGTGGAAAAATTAGTTGCCGAAGTTTTAACTAAAAATGACAGAATCTAGATGAAAATTAAAAATTCTGGACTCCAAGGCCAATGTTCCTTCCACAGCTTTCCAGTGACAGCAACCTCACAGCACAGACCAGAAGACAGAAAGGCGACCTCAATCCCATTCAGCCCAGGGAGACCAAAGTACTTTGGGCCAAACTGATGGAAACCTCTATTCTTGGCTGTTAGAGGCACTATCTAACCCATGTCTTAGTACCACTTGCACACCAAGCTTAATAAATATGGGATGGCTATTACTATCTTCTGCTTATTGGTGGGGATGCCTGAGACACAAAGGAGCTGAGGAACATGGCGCCACAGCCAAGTGGCCAAGCCCAGACCAAGTGTCAGGTGTCATTCACCTAGTCCCCGGATGTCTCCTGTGTCTCTTGCAACTCAGCTCAAATCACAGGTTCCTTGTCTCACCCATGAACAGATGATGGATCTGTTCATGGGACACTGAGGTTCCTCCTCATCTTGAGGGATTTTTCCAGAAAAAAAAAGTGTCTTGACCTTTCCTTAAAGGAAAATAAATAATAAATAAAAGAACCCTGAAGTCAAGTCACTTATGTAGTGATGTGATATACTTTTCAACAAATTCATTCAGCTTATCGTACTTACAAAATACAAGTTTATCTTTTTTTTTTTTTTTTTTTTGATGGAATCTGGCTCTGTTGTCCAGGCTGGAGTGCAGTGGCATGATTTTGACTCACTGCAACCTCCGCCTCCCAAGTTCAAGCAGTTCTCCTGCCTCAGCCTCCTGAGTAGCAGGGTTTACAGGCATGTGCCACCATGCTTAGCTAATTTTATCTATTTTTAGTCGAGATGGGGGTTTCACCATGTTGGCCAGGCTGGTCTTGAACTCCTGACCTCAAGTGATCTGCCGGCCTTGGCCTCCCAGTGTTGGGTTCCTTTTTTTTCTTTTAGAGTTCAAGGGAGGGTACTAAAGGCAAAATTTCCACCCTGGCTGCTGTACCTGATCACTATGTCTGAGACCCAAAAACTCCGAGGAGCACAGTGACCCACTCCTAGGCATGCAAACACTGAGGTTCAAAAGGAAAATTCTCTGTCTGGGGCTGCAAAAGGAGATGGGTGACAGAAATGCCCAGAACTCATGGCTCTCAGTGGCTCTGAGCCTAATGAACTTGGAATAGTGGGGTGGTTCTAGAGCAATCAGCAGCTCTGGTACACTTCCCCAAACCCACACCTCTTAATACTATTTAATTAGGGATTATGTTTCAATGTAAATTTTGAAGGATGCATGATCCTTCAAACCATAGCAGTGTGTATACGTGTACAAATATACACACGCGTACACAGCAGTCATTTTAGCAAGCATCCATTCATCCAACAAAATAATCTATTATGTGATATTCACAGTGGTAGATACTAGGTATACAGAGATAAAATCATTATAGTCCCTACCCTCAAAATGCTAATAATCTGGAGAAGGATATGATTAAATCGGTAATTTCAGTATGTTCTTATACATACTATAATACATACATTAAAAACACTAAAAAGGCCTCACTGAATGTCAAAATATGTAAGCCAAATTAATTAGCGAGAAGTCTATTATTTGAATATATGTTCCTTGGATGAATATTAGGACCAACTCTGCCTTAATAAGAAATTACTGTTTGATAGGATTTAACTAAAGCTCTGAGCAAGACTCCAGGAGAAAGGTGATTGGACTCCCAATGATTGGCCTTGTGAAGAGCTCAAATACTAAGGCCTATTTACTGACCCATTTATTTAAGGCCTCTCCTCTTCCTAAGAGAAGTTGAATGGCCTTCATAAATGCCAGCAATGCACTAAGATTAAAACAAAGGGAAGTTTTAAAGAAAATAGGATGAAGGGAAAGTAAAAGTAAGGTTGTAAGATAGAGCAAAGTACTTCACTCTAAAGCACACCATAATTTATGACACATGGTGTTCTTTCCTAGCAAGCCAAAGCAACTGGAAAAACACCAATAGTTATAAAACCACCACAAAATATAAAACGCATTCTTGTCCAGGTGAAACAAAACATTTCTTGATACTTGATGTCAGTAGAATTTCTCCCAAAGAGTCTCATAAAGAAATCAATACCTTAAACAATACCCCAAAAATAAACAGAGAACTACACACCCATGCACGTGCACGCACACACACACACACAAACACAAACACACATACAGAGAGTATATATGTATTTACATATAAATATGCAGGTGTATATATATACACATCTCTAGGGTTGCTTAATTCAAATGGGGACCCAAGCATGGCAGTCCAGTTCAATAACGGCAATCTCAGCCAGTGACTCTTCCATGGAATTTATAAAATCCTGTCTTAGTCTCAGCCTCTCCTTTGTACTCCTCTCCATGTTTCTTTAACACAGTTTCATAATCTCCTCCCAGAAGGAGACACGATGATACTGACTACAAACAGAGGACTGTAAGAGAATAGGATCAATGCCCTTATCAAGGGACTTAAAGGAGGAAGTACACCTGTTTTCACCCCTTCCATCTTTTCTGTCATCTGAGGACACTCAAAAGGCATAATCTATGAGGAACAGGCCCTTGCTAGACACCAGACATGTGACAACTTGATCCCAAGACTTCCCAGTTTGCAGAACTGTGAGAAAAAAAAATTCTCTTGGTTATAAATTACCCAGTATGTGGTGTTTTATTATAGCAGCACAAAGAAATTAAGACATACATATCTCTATACAGGTATGTGTTTATATTGTCATACACTGCACAAGCGTGTTTCAGGTATATCTTACCAGAACCTGTGAAGTTGTGTGTTACTCCCTTTAACGCAGGTAGGTCATAGGCATATTCACATAGCTCCTAAATAGCAGACCCAGGGTTTGGGTCCAGGTCTGCCTCCCTCCTCATTATTTCCAGTCTGCACCATTGCTTCCCTGTATGACATCACAGTGAGTTTCAAGACAGAAGTACAAGTATTAGTTGCATATAAAGATATCTCTAATCTGGGAGAACTGCTGGATAGGTGGGTATGGCCAACCAATCACATCCTCACACTGTTGAGAGAAACAGTGTGCTTTACATTACTTAACACTTGTGGCTTTTGATAAACCTACTCTACCATCTAAAGTAACTTCTGGATTAGGAAAAATATACAGTTTACTACATGTAATGATCAGTTTTATGTGTTAATTTGGCTAGGTTATTGTCGACAGTTATACAATTAAACAATAACCTAAGCAATCTAGGTGTTATTGTGAAGGTATTCAGGGGATGTAATTCAAGTCTGTAGTCAGTTTACTTTCAGTGTGGAAAATCCTCCTAGATTATCTGGATGGGCCTGATTCAACCAGTTGAAAGGCATTAAGAGCAGAACTGAGACTTCCCTGATGAAGCTAAAATCCCATCTGTGGATGGCAATGTCAGCTCTCATCTGAGAGGTCTAGTCTGCCCTTCCTGCCTACCTGTCCTATGGATTTTGAATTTTCCCAGCCAACCTCTCTGCTAAGGTCTTAAAATATCTCCCTCAAGTTCATATGTTGAAACACAATCTGTAATGCGATGATGTTAAAAGGTGGGGCTTTTTAAAGGTGATCAGGCCAAGGGATCAGTGCCCTTATAAAAGTGAATCAAAAGAGCTCCCCTGCCTCTTCCACTATGTGAGAAGGCATTGAGATGGTGCCGTCGATGAGGAATATACAGAAATTACAAATTGAAAATGAATACAATTTAAATTTTAAACTTAAATTCCATCCCTATACAATTGCTGCTGGCATTTTGGCATACTTTCTCTACATGCTCTGATATATGCATAAGTGCGTAAGTAGGTGTGTAGTAAGTTGAAGTCAGACTGAATACATAATTCGATGGCCTACCTTGTACCTCTTAACATTTTATCCTAAGCATATGCCCATGTAGCTGCAACTTCTTTGTAATACTTCTAGTGAAGTATTACAAGTATTCTTGTCTCTCCCTCATCAGGCACAGAATCTGCTGGTGCCTTGATCTTGGACTTTCCAGCCTCCAGAACCGTGAGCAATAAATTTCTGTTCTTTATAAACTATCCAGGCTAAGGTACTTTGTTATAACAGTCCAAAGAGACTACTACATGCTACAATTGCTTAAGTCAATCTCTTACTATATTTACTATATATATATGTTTATATGTGTGTGTGTGTATACATATTTGTACGTATACAGGTTTATGTATGTGTATATATACATATTTGTACATATATGTACATATATACACAAACACACACCAAATATATATATACCCACATATATATTATACATATTATATATAACATATATATACACACGTATATACACCAAATATATAGATTTGGTATATGTATTACATGTATATATACCAAATATATATAATTTAGTATATACAAATATATATGTATATATTTGGAGTGTGTGTGTGTATCCTGTTGGTTCTGTTCTCCTGGTTGAACTTTGACTAACACCCTATGTATATACTAATATTTACAAATGGAAACTTCAGAAAATTTCTGACTCAAGGAACTGGAAGAGGATATTCAGTCTCCTGACAACATCCAGAAACACGTTTCAACTCCCTTGAATGACCGTTGTCTTCTTACCTGTATCCAAAGGTCAAATTTCAATTCGTTCAATAACTAGAATACTATGCTTTCAGTTTGATTTTTTTTGACAAGTTCTTGGCAAAAGCAGTTCACAGTAGTCTATTATTATGTTTTGATAAAGACATCATTGCAGAAGACTATGTGGATAATATCTTTTAAAGCCTCTTCTCGTTATTACCTTTTATCTGGTTGTTTTACACACACACAGACACACACACACAAACTCATTTCAGCTATTGGGAAAAACATATTTGTAACTTTTCAAAATTGCTAGAGAAGTGATAATAGGCAAAATAATATATGTGTTGTAAAGAACAAGGTTTGGATTGCATGGGGGCCTGGATTCCCAACTGGGTCATGCTGGACACATTAGCTTCTGTTAGCCTTAATTTCCTCAAATGCAAAATGAAGATATAGCCAATCTACTTCATAAGTCTCTATAAATGGTAATTGTCATGACTGTTCAATAACGAATCTTTCAGATTGACCCTCATTCTCTAGGGTAGGGCTTGTCAGCCTGAGCACTGCTGGCACTTTGGGTCAGATGACTGTTTTCTGCAGACGGCTGTCCTGTGCACTGCAGGATGTTGAGCGGCATCCACTTGATGCCAGCAGCATTCCCTCCCAAGCTGTGGCAAAACAAATGTCTCTAGATCTTGCCAAATGTCCTCTGGGGGCAAAATCACCACTGTTCTAGCGGTGAAATTATTATGATTTTCAGTAGTAGTCACTTTTATTTTCTAAAATGTTAAGTATAGTATACACAAAGAAGAGCACAGCTCTATGAATTAGGAAACACACCCATGGAATCAGTCCCATAACAAAGAACAGAAAAGTAGCATCTCCCCCACAACACATGAGAATCCTTTCACATTCTCTACTTCCAGTCCACTACTGGGGACTTCTGATTAGAAAATGAAGATAAAATTTTTTTAAATAAGAGGAAATTCAGCAATTGAGTCTGTAAATTGGTTTTCTCTGTGACTCTGCCCAATGACTAAGGTCTGCTAGAATGACAGTCTAACCAGAAACCATCAAAAAAGAGCAGGTGAGTCACTCAAACCCAGTCTAGGATTGCTTGGATTATTGGAGTAACACAAGGATGGCAACCCTTATTGATTCTTCCGTCCTACCAGAAGACTCAGCTTGCTCAATGCAATGGAGAAAATGAATTACCAAAATAGATCAACTATGGGAGAGAAGGCCATGAAACTGGGTAGGGCAGCAGCTGGAAGAACCAAATGACCAATGGGGTATCTTCAGGGAAAGAACAGGGGTAATGAGAAGTTCAATAGTAAATATTGAACCTCATGTTGCTACCATATTCCTCTCGCCGTTAATCCTTAAGTTCCTTGGATACTAAGGGATGACAGAACAACATGCTATAGTTAACAGCATCAGATACTACTGTAAGATAAACTTAGTAGCCTAGTTACATGATATATTCAAATACTGCTCTAGCAGCAAGGAAACATGGGAGCAGCTGGCCAGACTGACCCTCCTTCTCTCGGTATGTAATACATGTGCTGTTGAGAATTTATCAAATTACCCTCATTTGTCTATGAGATGCTGGAGAATTGAAGATTGCAACTGTGTCTTCGCGTGTGTGTGTGTTTTAGAGACAGGGTCTCACTATGTTGCCCAGGCTGATCTCAAACTCCTGGGCTCAAGCAATCCTCCCACCTTAGCCTCACAAGTTGGCTGGATTACAGACATGAGATACCATGCCCTGCCTCTGTCTTCATTTTTAGAATCCCCTGTAGCATCTCCTATTGGGTCTGGAATATCATAGGTGCTTATCAAATGCCTATTAATTAAGATAAGATATTGTCTTAAGTAATGAAGGGTGAACCTCACTAGGAATTTAAAGTGCTGAAGTCCTGTTCTTGTCTATGCCACTACTATGCCATGTGATTTGTTGTGTGGGGGGCGTGAGGGGGGAGGGCTGTAATCTTTTAAATTTTTCTAAATATCACCACCTAAATCTGTTTAAAAAAGGCAAGAATAAAATGACCCCTGAGGTCACTTTCAGATCTCTATTACATTTGACATATTGAGCAGAGAACCTGAAATCACAGATGTGCTTTATAACCATCTATTTTCTTAGTCATGAATTCATTCACAGTTTCAGTCAGTTACTAACCCTTTCTTTCGTCCATCCAGTAAAACTGGGTATGATGACTTGTGAAATGGAATGCAATCTAAGTCTTATGAAATCCATTGCTACTGGGAACAGCACATAGACAGCTGTACCATAACAAATTTTATATTATAGGGTGCCATGATCTCCCAAGGAGAGTAGACAATACAAGTGAAAACATGGAATATTTAAAAAACAGGGAAGGTCTAGGGAAGCCAAATATTAATTCATTCATCTACTCATCTATTCATGTCATCCAACAATTTTGAGGACCTATGTGGTAAATGTTTTTCCCTGTCTCAAGTCACAAGGATGCACACAGGACCCAAGCTGTGTCCTTCAGAATATTCACAGGACATAGCAAATGGCCTTATAGATTGGCTGTAACTCAGGGAGGGTAGTCTCAGTTCTTTGCAGTTTCCTGATAGAGTGGCAGAAAGATCATTCTCTCCTGCTTTTAGTGATCTTAAGGCACAAAAGTTATGTTCTGAGACTTCCAGTCATCATTGTGTCTTTGTTTCTGTCACCTAGGAAAAATATCACAGCATCAATAAAATATGAGTTCAACACTTGATTAGACACAGAGAAGAGTAGATGGAGATGTGCCCATGTAAATGGAGATGCAGAAATATAAAATTCACAAGATTGTTTAAGTCCTTCATCCAGTCTTGACAGAAGCTAGACTACTCCTTGAGGGCAAGTCATAACTTGTCCTCACGGCAATGACTTGCCCCCACACAGGGGTAATATGTGGTGCCAAGTTTATTGCCCTCATGGCAATGAACTCATCATGGAGTTCACAGTTGTGTGGAAATGGTAGAGTAGAAGTGAGAGCTGAAGGTCAGAGTGCTCTGCACAAAGAAAGGAGGTAAAAAGGGCAGTTAGGAGAATAAGGACACATCTGAGAAGAGAAACTATAAGGGCAGAAAACTTTGACAATGGCAAAAGAATGAGAAAAATAGACATTATGAGAGAAATATCAAAAATGAAATCAGTAGTAACTGGCAATGGACTGGGTGTGAGGTCTTAAAGATGGGTCCTCCAAGGTTAATGTGTGATCATTAACCGCTGGTTGGAAAAGTGGGTGGATACTGTTGACATCACAGAAATATAGAATATAGGGAAATTATCATATTTAAGAGTTTGCTAAGTGAAGTTTGGGATGCAGCGTGAGGATTAGCTAGTGACAGGATGTTGGATACTGCCATGAAATTCATGAATCATCTGAGGCAACAAATGTAATAGGAGAAGAAGACTGGAAGAAAATACTAAGGAAGAAAGCAGGAAGACCTTTGAGTATTTGAGTGGAAAGGCTGCAATGAGTGACCAACCAAGAAAATTGAAAAAAAAAAAAAAAAAATTCCTCTTTCAGAAAAGCAAAAAATCTAGAACTAGAAATACCATTTGACTCAGCCATCCCATTACTGGGTATATATCCAAAGGATTATAAATCATGCTGCTATAAAGACACATGCACACATATGTTTATTACAGCACTATTCATAATAGCAAAGACTTGGAACCAACCCAAATGCCCATCAATGATAGACTGGATTAAGAAAATGTGGTGCATACACACCATGGAATACTATGCAACCACACAAAAGGACGAGTCCATGTCCTTTGTAGGGACATGGATGAAGCTGGAAACCATCATTCTCAGCAAACTATTGCAAGGACAGAAAACCAAACACCGCATGTTCTCACTCACAGGTGGGAATTGAACAATGAGAACACTTGGACACAGGAAGGGGAACATCACACACCGAGGCCTGTCGTGGGGTTGGGGGAGCGGGGAGGGATAGCATTAGGAGATATGTAAATGACGAGTTAGTGGGTGCAGCACACCAACATGGCACATGTATACATATGTAACAAATCTGCACGTTGTGCGCATTTGTTAGAACTTAAAGTATAATAATAATAAATTAATAAATAAATAAATAATTAAAAAAGAAAAAAATAAATCCCAAAAGATAATGAATTTGAGGAAACTGGAGTAAGGGGGCAGCCAGGGGCATCCCCCACCAGAATGGCATTCACTGGTGATAATCACAATGAGTAGACAACCACTGTGTGTAATGATCTCTGAAAAAACAGTTCCATGCCCTCTATAGCTAACACTTCTTATCAAGGGAGCAGTTCTGATTAAAATTCAAAATTTTCATCCTAAGATACACATTTAGTTGCTTTTCTAATATTGTCAAAGGTGAAAAATCTGATAACTTTCTTCCTTAAAGTAATTCTTCAAATATGTGTAGGCTATATTCTTCCAGGCATAGCACCTCAAAGCTTTTATCCATTACTCAAAGGAACTATGTTCTAATATTTCCTTTCCAACCACTTACACAAACTTATTCTCCACATTTCTTGGCCTCTCGGAACCCCAAAAGATGCATACCACTCTCTCAATCCATCACTGCTGAGACAAACCTTCCTTGCCAAGAAGACACCAACCAATCATGAGGAAAGACAGGCAGGCACAAGCAGGGCACCACAGCCAAAGGCACAGGTTCTTCCCTGGGCAGAGCCCTGACCTCAACTGTGATGCTAGTCAAACTCCCTTTCTCTTTTGGAGTTTTCCTTCAACATTAGGAGACCCAACTCCCAGGACAATTGTGGGGATTCCAGGTCATCAGTTTGGGAAAATATGAATTGTGATACTAGTGTCTTGCCCTCCTTTCCTACCTTCATTGATTCATTCCTTCTTCCTCATTTTTATTTTTTCTATTTTCCTTCTTCCTCCCTTCTTCTATTCCCTCCCTACTCACCACTTTGTAGGCCCCCATTATGGTAAATATCAAGACCATCACTACCATTTTCCCATGAGCAGTGCTCCTCAGCCGAGACAATGACTATCTTCCTCAAGTGTCAAGGCCACTTCCCAATACATCACATTACTGTGTACTATTGATCACATTTATCACTACTAAAAATTATTTTTTTCACTTGTTTGCTTTCTGTGGTCCACTCCCTCAAACTAAATATAGGATCCATAAGAATAGATACCGTGTCTACCTTGTCCACCCTTATATCCACAGCTTAGCTGATTTTTAGTGTGTATGACTTTTGCTAAATGAATGAATGGATGGACATTGTGATAAATGGGTGCATGGGCAGATGATATATCCTTAGTCTGATGGGATTTTTGTTGTTGTTGTTTGTTTCAGGGACATCTTTACTCACAGTTATGATGATACATTGCATTCATACAATATAGACATGCATTCTTAAAAATAAAATTATTCTCAGGTTGCATAATAGAATTAAAAGTGCCAGACTCTTTGTTTTGCACAATGATTGCAAGTTCACACCTCCAAAAGATGCCTGCAGACAACAGCTAATATGACCTTTAAGAAAACTTCTGACTCTAAGAACCAAAGATACTGTCTAAATTAAAACAACTCTAAAAGTCTAAGTTTTAAAAAATTCATGTTGAAAATACATTTCTGCACTGTTTAGATTTCTGTGTAGCTATAGACTCAAAATCTTACTCCCAATTTGTCTCAGTGAGTCAACAGTTGAAGAGAGTATGAGGAAATATTTCTAATGGGATCACGTCTCTTGCAACATCTCCATATACTCACTCTCCTAAAAAATCACTTACCTCCCTCTTGGGAAACCTGTGGAGGAAACTCTTATTTTGGAGAATCCCAATAAATCACCCCTTCCTCTACTCATGACTGTAACACAATGACTCTGGGCTTGCCCATATGACCCTGGCCTGTAGCCAAAGGGATATAGACAAGCATGATGCAAACAGAACCATAGGCACCCTTGCACGCCGCAACTTTTGTATTTTTAAAACATATGCTCTTGAGATTTCTCCTTTCCAAAGCCAGCCACCATGCTATAAGTCAAGTCTCCCCATGAAGGGGCCATGTGTTAGAGACACTGATGCTTGTGTCAGTGATAGCTCACCCACATCTCTGAAAGTCATGATTATGCCTGGTTACAGGTAAGAAATACCCTATTCTTGGCCATCCCCTTAGTATGGACCATGCTGTTGAATCCGACTTTGGGGTGGAGACTCAAGACAGGAGCAATGGAGCAAAAACTGCAAGAAGATGGCTCCAGCAGCTGTGGTTTAAAAGTGTGGGGGCTGAGATGCAGCAAAAACACTGAAACTGAGCATTATCTGTCAAGGTATTTTGATTCTCTACTGCTGTCTGTAAATTCACCCGCAACAACTGCAACCTGGAGCCAGCCCATCTCTCTGTGCCCTCCTCTTGTCACCCTCCACCCAGTGCCTACACATGCACATTCATGCAGGTGCCTACCACGTGGTCCAAGCACCATGGCACACCTCCTGGGTGCTCATATTTTTTGCGTTCCATTGAAACTCTAAACTTCACAGGAATCTGATTACCTGGATAACCTGGGTGTTGGAAGCAGCTTGGTTTGTTGAGTTATCACATATTCTCGGTTAGCTTTGGATCTTGCAACCTGCTAGATGCTTATTTAGGATATAAATACATGTTTTAAACAATTGTGTATGAAATGAGAATAAGCATGAGACAATGTAAGAGAAAGCATTATAAATTCACTGATGCCAGGTGGTAACAGAATTGTTATATTAATGGTATTATTTTTTCATCATCGTTGTAATAATCACCATCATTATTAAGGTGTTACAATATTATGGAAAGAGGCCTACATGAGGAAATAAAATATGTTAAATCTGAATTCAAGCTCTGCATTCTACTAGCTTATATGATGATAAGAATGTTATGTAATCTGATTCTAACGTTTCTATCTGAAAAATAGGGATGGTAGTATAGGATTATTTTGAAGATGAATTAGATAACATGAAAATATGCCCAACAGTGTCTCCCTCACCAACAGTAGTTTTTTAAAATTCTGTATAAATGTATTCTTCAAAAGTTGAGACCTGCACTATCTGTAAGGTATCCGCTAGCTATATGCAGCTACTGAGCACTTAAAATGTACCTAGTCTCAACCCAGATGCATTAGTATAAAACCCACTCCACATTTCAAAGACAGTATAAAAAAAGATATGCAATGTCACATTAATAATGTTACATTAATTACAAATCAATGATTTATATTATGTTACACTACGTTGTATTGTGTTATAGTTTTGATATATTGGCTTAAATAAAATAAATTATTAAAATAAATATTACCTATTTCCCTTTTACTTTTTTAATTTGACTGCTAGAACATTTTAAACTAAATATGTGAATGACGTTTGTGGTTTGTATTGTATTTTTATTGGACAGCACTGGGTTAAAGAGTTATCATGAAATTACAATTATAAACATATAAAAGCTCAAAAACAAAGGATTTGGTGGCAAAAATTTAGTTATTACTTTCAGAGGTATGCAAATATGATTCCCGCTGGGAAGGAAAGTATTATCTATGTCAATTTCCTTTAAAAGTGAAGCATGACATCTTCATAAGCAGAGGAAAGATTCTCTTCCTTATACCCAGGTGAAAGTTAGCTTTGAAAGAGCAGCAATAGATCAGTCAATTTTAGTAAAGGGAATGGAAAGGAACAAATGGGTTTGGAAACACTGAACTTGGAGACAAATTCCACATTGTCACTCACTAACCATATAACCCAGAATAAGATGCATAAACTCATTTAATCTCTTTCTCTCTATACAGCAGAAATACTGATATACTTCTAACTCACAAGGTGATAGCTAGCAGTTATTAAGTCCCATTATATACTTGGCTTTTTGTAGGTGCCACTGTTATCCCAAGGTAGAGAGAAGGAAATTAAAGCAAAAAAAAAAAAAAAAAGAAGCATGTAATATACACATGGGCACAACAAAAGACTGGGGGCAGTGAAATCTGTTTTGATATAAACCCCTGCAACACTGCACTTTTAATCACTTCTCTGTATTCAGATTAGTCTTTTACGGCTATCCTGGGAATGGAAGGAGACAATGAATGCGAAGCATATACCAAGATCATCAAAGAATGGTCCCCATTTATATTGCTGTTGTGAAGGCATAGGGAATTATTGAGAGGATGTAAGATTTAAATCACTCTGTGCCCCATTTGTTCATTCCAAAGAAAGACGCAAAAAGACAAGGAGGTATGTAAGCTGACTTCGCAAATTCTGTTGTCTTGGTAGTACTCTCGATTTCATAAGAATTCAATATTTGGGGGAAATACATTCAAAAGTTAATCTATGAAATACAAAGCCAAAAGAATTCTTCTAAGTTTTAAGACAACTTAAAAGCTTTAAAATCAGCTCCTACATGGCCGGTAAAATAAATATCTCAGGTCCTCCCAGTTCTTCCCGAAATGACTTTGAATCTCACCACCCATGTTTGCAGCATCAGCATCAAGTTACAATATTTTTTTTTAACGTAAAGCATACATTTCACAAAGATTGAACTATTTATATAAAGGCTGGGTTTTCTTTTGGTTGTTGTTGCTTGTTTGTTTTTTGAAGAGATTTTAGTGTTCGTGTTTTTGTGAGGGGCCCAGAAAGCACTGAGAATAAGGAAGAGGCTGAACCAAATACAGAGGGAGACTGGGAAATATTCCCAGCTGGGACAAGCCAGCTGCTAGCTATCATCCCTGTGAGTTTCCCAGCAGGCACACTTGGATCTAGCCTACTGGATGACCTCCAACACATTCCCACAACACAAGACACCTCCCAGGGCAACAGTCACATCCCTCTGACTATCCAACCTGACACCTCTGCAACAGACATGATTGTTTCTGACAAACTCATTTCTTGTTCAATTTGATATGAAAATGAAAGCTGGATTAGCACAATTTCTCACATTTGAGAACATGTGCATGAATAGCATTTTCAATGTTGCCTTACAGTAAACCCAACTGAGCTTTGAAAGGAGGTGCAATAATGCAGGTGAAGGTGATATTTTCAAGATCTCTCTGCTTTGCATCCAAATCAGCCCTGCAAGGTGAAAGCACACTCAGTGGACCAAGCTGATACGATCAATGTCACTCTCTCAGAAGCAGACCATCTTCAGAAAGAAATGTTAATTGAATTGTTTCCCATGCAAATGTAAAAACAGGGGAAACAATACTATAGATAGTATCAATATTTTTCAACATTAAGCAAAGACGGGCAATCCTCGAAGAGTGATGCTATTACCATGAATTTCATCAATTCACATTCTTACTCACAATGCTTTTCTTACTTGCTTTGTTTTCACAACTGTTCCTTGGAGGACAGGTTTGGGGGCCTCTTTGCCAGAACTGAGAACTACGTTCTGAGTTTCCATGAGCCTACTATCAACTTGATTTTCATTGTCCAAATAAAATTTTGAACCCAGGAGCTGTGTTAGGAGAATAATACATGTATTCTCTGGGTCAAGTCAGTGTAACCGAAACTTCTTCCTGGACTTTTTAAAACAGAGTTCAACTGTTTTTCCCAATCCCTCCTATAGGGAGGCAATTTTCCATTCTCATCCTCTTATTCTACCCAAGAGGAAACTTGAGTCCACACAAGGGGAGTGAGTTGCTTCTTGTTAACAGTGAGTGGGATGGGTTAAGGGTTGGACCCGGGGATCTACAGATGAAATGTTACACGAATATAAGAGTTGATCAATACAAAACAGAAACCTTTGCGGACTATGTCTCTTTGAACAAACTTTGCCATGTTGGTCTTTGCTATCACATTTATTATGAAGACCTGCCTTAGAGTGCTAAATTTCATGTCTCTTAATGTCATCCTAGAATTCAGTGTAGATTATTCTTTACCTCTTACAAATCTTGTTTCTTATTAATATGCATTAGAGAAGCTGCAGTGGAACTCTGTTTTTGACATGCAACATAGAAGATCTTAATGCTGCCTAACAGAGAATGGACGGTACCTACTGATGGACAAAAACTGAATGTATACATCTTCTTTCAACAACATTTCCAAACAAACTGTAAATCCTGGGTGCAAGATAAATGTTCTGACATGACACTCTTGGTAGCATCTTCCTTTCATGTATGCCAGGGCTGGACAGGAGCCAAACTCTCAGGAGAGAACATGGATCTTGGAAACACAACTTCTTTCTGCCTAACACATCTTTTTAAATATTTAAGTTTTATGAGCACATCACAGAAAACATAACACTTGGTGTCATCCTTAAATAATTCTGGGTGGGGAGAGTGCCAAGAATCCATCAATCTTGTATGCCTGAGAAAAGTCATGGGAAAATGTTTCTGGATCTTTTGGGTCCTGAATTTAAATCATTTGCAGCTGTCTACCATGTGATCTCAGGCTCCCATTTATGGAATTGGAAAGATGAAATGAGATAACCTATGAAAGGCCCAGTCCCAGGCCATCAGTAAACACTTCACAGTGATCAGTGGTAAGTCTCATGGACCTGCCCTTGAAAGCATCTTAAGTCTGTCTCCCTATAACAGAGAAACGAAGAACATGAGATCTCTTGGCTCAAAGCCCTGCTTATCCACTTATTAGCTGCATAATACTGGGAAAAGTTGCCGAATTATCCTGGGTATTGATTTGCATATTTTATAAATGGATAATTATAGCTTCTACCTCATTGAGATTGTCCTGAAGATGGACTGAGATAATTCATGGGACGTGCTGAACACAGTGTGTGCATAGAGTAAATGCTCAGTCCACATCAGCTACTATAACAATGCTTCCACCCTCGTGCTGGCTTCATCCTCTCTCCCAGTGAAGTGAGTGCCAGAGGGTACTCACAGGACTACTCTCCCTGTGAATTTCCCTGTTTAAACTTTCTGTCTCTTTCTATCAGTTCCTTTCAATGTGGTCCAGAAATCATTTAATAAAGCATGCTTCAAATCCTGTAAAATTTCCTTGGGACCTAGGGAATAAAGTCCAAAGCTCTAAATTTGGTATTGAAAGTATCCCATAAAGGGTTTCAAAATGATGTCTCACTATCACCCTCTGCTTATAAACTCTGCTCAGGCAAAGCAAACCTGTGCATTCACATCCAGGTATGCTTGTCTCTGTGATTCCTTCTCCAGAATGCTGAGAAGCGATGGTTACAAAGTGCCATGCCAAGTGATTTGTGCAGGAAGATTTGAGAGCCAGGCCATTTTCGAGCTGGAAAGGACCCAAAAGGCCACTTTACAGATGAGGAAACTGAGGTTAATTGGCTTTCTCAAGGCCACACAACTATTTATCAGCAATGCCAGCACTGCAAAGGCTGATCTGCCTAGAGGGAAGGAATCACAGGGCAGCTTATTAGGGAAAATTTGTCAGCAATTGGCCACAAACTTACTGACAGCTGATCTTTCTCCAATCACGAGAAATGAGACAGAAGTTATGCACCCAATAAGAAAAGGACACTAGGCACATCTCTCTGTAAGTGAAAACTGTTGCTTTTCTGACTTGCAATACAGGGCACAGGAAGAGTGGGGGTGATAGAGAGGACGCAGCTACAGCGACGCCTCAGATCTGATCTGTTCCTCACTTCAAAGATGTGATTTCTCAGGCTGCGTTAGTCTCCTGACTAATGCTCCCAAATGCACTGCTGAGATGTGCTGAAGTTGAAGACTCCCTGCAATGCTTGCAGCAGGAATGGCAATGAAAAAAACAAAAGAATCACCAATGTATTACTTGGAAGCCAAGCGTCCCCAGCTCTACTGCTACATTGCAATTTTTACTCTAAGACAATAATATTGACACTCCAAGTATAAAGTGCTTTCTAAGCTCCCCCAAATAATAATAAACATGAAAATTATATCTTACACTATAGCAGTGTCTGTTTATGAAGATGAAAGTTGAGTGAAGTTGTTCAAGATAGTTCTCCCTTTACTACTGAAATATTTTGGCAAAGTATTGAGATTTAGAATTGTTTGCATAAATGAAGCACTTCACCCTGATTTCCAATTTGGCTTTGGATTTAAATGTGGTTTTGCTGCTGCTATCAATTAAATATATTTCAAAAAAGACCTTTAAACATGTGGCTTTAATAAGTAGACAATGGAAAGTTGACTGCTACTGATATTTTACTAAGTCGCCTATGTAGCCTCACCTATGTTTGGTTAGTCATCTTTGGGTAGTGATCTGGATTTTTGTTCATAGTGACAAGGCACGGATTACCACATAGAAATTGAAATGAGCTGGGCGCAGTGGCTCACGCCTATAATCCCAGCACTTCAGGAGGCTAAGGCAGACAGAACACTTGAGGTCAAGAGTTCGAGACCAGCCTGGCCAACATGGTAAAACCCTGTCTGCAATAAAAATACAAAAGTTAACTGGGTGTGGTGGTGCATGCCTGTAGACCCAGCTTCTTGGGAGGCTAGAGCAAGACAATCGCTTGAACACGGGAGGTGGATGTTGCAGTGAGCCGAGATAGCTCCACTGTATTCCACCCTGGGTGACAGAGTGAGACTCTGTTTCAAAAAAAAAAAGAAAGAAAAGAAAAAGAAATTGAAATGAATGGCTCCAAGAGTTCTGTTCAGTTCAGTGATAACTGGGTTAAATTTGGGCAAGGAGCTCTCTCAGCTACAAAATCAAAGCCCTTAAAAGGTTGTACTCTCTGACCCATTAGACAGGCTACCACGTCTCAGAGGCTCTGAGACCTTGGGCTTCCCCTGCAGACTTCACTCCCTGAAAGAGTGAAGCAGATTCCTCTCAAAGGTGTATTAGAGAAGTTGTTGTGGGATGGTATGAGACTAACTCCAGAGAAAGCTTTTACCCGTGTGTCCTTGCTGCCCAAACTCGCCCAACTGTATGCACGGACAACTTCCACTGTTTACCCAACACTTGGGCCAACACAGAGGCTATACAGTTAAGAAGGCATGCAGACTGTCCCCTCCAGAAGCTAAGATGTGACTTGAGGCCACTTGTCCATTCTTATGGGGGATCCCCTTTCATGCACCCATGAATGCCTAGAATTCCTATGTATTCCAGCTTCTGAGATTTTTATATTGGCTCCCTGGCTAGAATCCATGGAAAACTTTCCCACAGAACTGGATGTGTCCCTTGCAAGAGACTATTTGCCATCCACATGCCAAGCTATTATGCTGTCTGCCATAGCTGCCCTTGGAATGCCACCTCATCCACTGAGCTATATTACTGGGCTTCTGCCCAGGTCCTGACACCTGCCCAATATTTGCTCAATGCAAATTGGACTATTTAATGTTTGTTTGTTTGTTTGTTTGTTTGTTTGAGACAGGGTCTAGATCTGACACCCAAGCTGGAGTGCAGTGGCACAATCCCAGCTCACTGCAGCCTCAACCTCTCAGGTTCAAGCAATACCTCCCGAGTAGCTGGGGACAACAGGCACGTGCCGCCGTTACCAGCTAATTTTGGAATTTTTTGTAGAGATGAGGTTTCATCGTATTGCCCAAGCTGGTCTCAAACTCCCGGGCTCAAGCAATCTGCCTGTCTCAACCTCCCAAAATGTTGAGATTATAGGCATGAGTCATTGCACCCAGCGTATTCAATGTTTACTAAAAGCTCCTTCTGCTCCAACCTTACACCTTATCTGACTCTCAACATTCTATTCAGCCTTTGAGAAGAACTCAAAAGCCAGATACCTCATTCAATAATGCAGCAGATATTGTTCCTCATAACAGTCCCTCAAGGATATGTGGGGAAATGAAAACTTTTGGGTTTCTTAGTTGAAAGCAACAAAAATAGACTTTGGGCAGCACAGTCTTTACAGGAAAACTGGAGAAAGAGGCTCAGAAAACTCCCAGGTACCTAGGAAGGCTGGGCAGTTAGAACCACAGGCCAGACTCTGCCATAGAACGAGAAGAGTGAAGGCACCACGGTTGTCCCTGCTGGACATGAGTGGATATGGGTTATTTTACCACCTCTGTGGCCCCTGGAAATCAGATGCTGTACAGCCACTGCTACAGTGACCAGAATGAGTTCTCCATGGCCAATGATGTGTGTGTGTGTGTGTGTGCATGTGTGTGTGTGTGTGTGTGTAAGATACTGAATCCAAATTTAAAACACAGGGGATTTGGTGCTGAGTTGGCATTCTAGCTTCCAGGAAAGTTAGGGAACCAACTCTATGATGCTTTAGGCCTCTGGAGTAGAAGGAACTCTCTTCCTCCTATAAAGACTTTTATTGTGGTTATTTCCTAAACATAGGAAGGTGGTTTTGAGGCCATGCAGTCAAACAATTGAACAAGCAAACAAAATGACAAGCATGTGCTAAATAGAATGAGTGATGCATGGAATGTTGTCTTCCATGGTTTTGAATCACTCAAATGGAAAGTGTGTGTGTGTGTATATATATGTTTATATATATATATATATATATATATATATATATATATATATATCTCATATGGTTTAACAAGACACTGTCCCTGCTCGCATCCGGGTATTTTCATTGCCATCGCTTTGTTCTGTTTTTACAAGGCAAGGTTGGGACTGAGGAAACCAACCCATAGCATGAGACTAGGAGGGATGACAGATATGCTGAATAACAGACTAAAGATTTAAATTTTAAAATATTTCAGTAGACCTGATCAATGGACCAAACTCAGCAATAGGAAAAGTAACAGCAATAAGAATAACAGCAACTCCATTCCATGAGCTGTTTTAGACAGTTTTATAGATTAATATCATTTAATAACAGAGCTGCTTTAGAAGGCAGATACTGACATTAACCCCAGTGCGATGGGGAAATTGAGAAGCAGATAGAGACTTGTACAACTGGTTACTGGCATGGTCACGCCTGGAAGCAGGGAAGCCTGACTCCAGAGCCTGTGCTAACACCACTGAAGGTGACTTATCATGTCTTATCTGCACAGGGACAGGTGGGGAAATGCAGCTTAACAGCAGCACGTAAGGAAAAACAAATAAACAAATAAACTGTGGAGCATAAGTCCTCTGGGTGATGTGGCTGGCAATAAAAGCTAATGTAATGTAGCCTCAGGCTGCAATAAAAGAAGTGTGTAGAAGGGAGTTGATAATCTAGAGTCTAGCTGCCTAGATTTCTGGCTTCAGTCCTTTCCTCTGAGGAAAGCTAGAGACAACAACAACAACAAAAAATGGGGAGTTCCATCTGGAGATTTTAAGACTGGGGAGAGGGCATCCTGGTAGACAACTTAAAAAATGAATAATTGCAGCAGGGCACTGTGGCTCATGCCTGTAATCCCAGCACTTTGGGAGGCCAAGGCAGGTGGATCATGAGATCAGGGGTTCGAGACCAGCCTGACCAACATGGTGAACACCCTCTCTACTAAAAATACAAAAATTAGCCGGGTGTGGTGGCACAGTCCTGTAATCCCAGCTCCTCAGGAGGCCGAGGCAGGAGAATCGCTTGAACCCAGGAGGTGGAGGTTGCAATGAGCCAAGATCGTACCACTGCCCTCCAGCCTGGGTGACAGAGGGAGACTCCATCTCAAAAAAAAAAAAAGAAAAAAAAAAAGAAAAGATTAATTGCAATGTGGAGGAAGAATTACATCAAGAATTACATCTATCCTGCATAGCATCATAGGCTACATCAAAGAACATAACCTTTGGGGAGACAGTTTGGCTCAACTGAAGGAAGCATTTCCAAGAGTGAAGGTTCCCAATGTCTCAGT
Organism: Rhinopithecus bieti; assembly: GCF_001698545.2. Lineage (NCBI taxonomy): Eukaryota > Metazoa > Chordata > Mammalia > Primates > Cercopithecidae > Rhinopithecus > Rhinopithecus bieti. Next base: position 856,319 of record NW_016809276.1, on the reverse strand, counting down.
GGTTTGCATAAGTGGGTAATGAGCTCCATATCACTAGCAATGCTACAACTACCACCAGGACATGGTAGCAATGATTCAAGGACCTGATGGCAGAGTTTGTTGGTCTAGGTGACCTCTGGACCATGGAGGAGTAGAATTCTGTTATTTCTTCCACAAACCACCCTTGATCACCAAACTGGATGTGACTTCTCCTTCCTGTGGCCCAATTTAATGCTTCCTTTGGGGTCCTTACAGTATCAAGCTTTGAGTTTTAATCAACAACCCTAGTATTCTCTGTGCTGTTAATATTGTCAGCTCTCTGAAGGGAAGCCCTTGTGATTTGACCACTTCTGTGTGCCCAACCCAGGACCTTTCGTTACTTTAATGACAAAGAAATGAGTTTGAAATGAATTTCAAACCAAACCCTGCCAAAGTGTCGTCTATAGGCTTGGCAGTGGCAAGGTAAGGACATCATTCTTACTCTGTTCTTTACAGAACCTTGGAATGGAGTAATAGGAGGTGACTATAAAGTAGGACAGAGCTTAAGGCCAGGGCCAAGTGTTGCATTTTGCAACATACTATCAAACAGCATATGAAATGACACTGGACTGACCACGAACTTCCAAATAAGAGATCCATGTAAAACTTTTAACCTAACTGCCCACGGACATCAGAGGGTGCAGCTTTACATAAACAAATGAACTAATGATATGTTTACAAAGAAATCAGACCACAGGTACAACTATTTAAATAATCAATTAAACAATGACTTTTGGCCAGGCACGCTGGCTCATGCCTGTAATCCCAGCACTTTGGGATGCCAAGGCGGGTGGATCACAAGGTCAGTATTTTGAGACAAGCTTGATCAACATAGTGAAACCCCATCTGTACTAAAAATACAAAAATCAGCCAGGGGTGGTGGCACATGCCTAGTCTTAGCCACTCCGGAATCTGAGGCAGAGGAATGATTTGAACCTGGGAGGCAGAGGTCACAGTGAGCCGTGACCTTGCCATTGCACTCCAGCCTGAGCAACAGAGCAAGATTCTGCCTCAAAAAAAAAAAAAAAAAAAAAAAGAAGAACAAGAAGAAGAAAAAGAGATTGGGTTAAGAGCCTCAAGAGCACAGTTCTGTTCCATTAGACTCTAAATGACTGTGGGATCCCGGGGAAGTCCTGGTTCTTCTCCGGGTTCCTGAACCCTCATCTCTAAATGAAGGTTGACTGGAATAGCTGATGATTCAGTTAGTGACTTCATTCATCTGATTCCTGAGAATTCTACTTGGTAAAATGGAGTCCTCAGCCCTCCTTAGAGAAAGTACTGGATTCAGTGGTTCGAAGTGGTTAGACTGTCTGCGATAGGGAACCTGATTTAAGATGCCACGTGGTAAAGCGGGCAATGACAACATGCAGTGGAAGCAGATGGGAGTGATGAGGATGGTGACAGGTCTGGAAGCTGTATCTCATCGGATTAGCTGACACTCTGAATGGTGGGAGCAGCCTGATATGGTGACTAAGCTTCATCATCTGATGCTTGGGTTACAATCCCAGCTTTGTCAATTATCAGCTGTGGAACGCTAGAATACATGATTTTAACTGCACCCCTCTGCCCGCCCCCCATAAGATGCTGGCAACAGTCTTAAGTAGCTCATGAGGACACTGTGAGTAAATCTCATATTATATAGAATGTTCTTAGTACAGTGCCTGAAACTAACAAAGTGTTCAATAAATGCAGGGTTTTAACTATTATCCAATATCAGGTTCCAAATCATTGCAGAGCCTTCAGGAAAAGGAAAAAGTGAAGGGGGGTCAAAATATAACTATTGGGAGAAAGTTACTAAAAAAGTTATTTCAGCTCCTTCTTCATTAAAATGGAGTGCTTTTAATGACTAGAGTTAATGAATCACCTGTTCACTCCTGGGTTCCCTGAGAGGTAGTTAGCAGGCAGTCATCAGGACATTTAAGAAGCTGTAGGATTATTGGGAAAACAAAAAACCTGCTGATAAGGGAGTTGGATCAGAGGATCTCAGAAGTTCGCATTATGGGTAAAATTTGAGATTTTGTAGGAGCTGAGGGTTGAGCAGTCAGATCAGCTCTTCTGTGTCCTCCTCCAGAGAGTGAAGGAGGCCCAGGCTTGAGACATGCACCAGACATAGTAGAAAACTCCTGAGCATTTAGAATCACAGCAGGTTTGGGAAGCCAGCTTTCCTTCTCCCCAGACTCATGAGCTTAGACAAGTGTCTTAAATTCCCTCTGAGAGTCATTTTCCTATTTGTAAATGGAGATGAGAGTACCTTCCTCTCGGGGTGGTTGTACGGAATAAATGAGGTACCTGGTAGAGCGCCCAGCACACAGTAGGATCTCAAAAAGTTGTCTCTCTCTCCTTCCTTTTCCCGGGCAAATGCAGACAGATATTCCCTTTCATTGCAAGGTGCAGGCAGGAGGGAATGCCAGCCTGGGGCAAGAACAGATGACACCAGCGAGCTGCAGATGGGAAACGGCAGGACAACCTGGAAGGTCCCGGAGCCTTGGAAAGCCCAGCCTGGCTGTGATCTTGGGTGAGAAACAGTTGGAAAACCATTCAGGGCTAAGAGAGGGTGAGGACTCCGTTATTTTTAGCATGATGAGAAATCACTGTGCTTTTGCCTGGGCCTGCAAAAGACAGAAACCCACAAGGCAGGACCAGGACTTTTTTAGCCACCGTCTATTTATGAGTTAAAACTGTCACTGCTCAAAACCCTTACAATCCCAAAATACATTTACCTGAAAAACAAACAGGAATACTCTTGAAATGGAGATGATTTATCAAGAGACTAATTATCTTTTGAGCTCGTCTGGAATAGTAATGAGCCCCTTTTAAAGGGAAGCAAACCTGTGATGAATATCTCAATATGGCATGCTTAGCAAACTTTCCCAGTAAGGTATTACTGCAGGGTAACCTACCACAGCAACCCATATGCAAAATGAACAGAGGGAAAAAAATGCAAAGGTAGGAAGGAGGCAGGCAGTGTTCAAAAGCAGTAATTAGCTCTCAAATCTCAAATCCCGACTGCCTCTTGAATCTTTTAAGTGGAAGAGGGATGGATCACTTAAATTTACGAAATCATTCAAAAAAGGCAGGCACTAAGAAACAATTCATTGCTAATTGGGAGAGGCCTCAATCTAAAACAACTGTTCCATGCAAGATTTCTGGCCTTATAATGATAAGAAAGAACTGCTACCTGTTCTGTTAGTCTGTAAAACTGAATCCCAAGTCTATTTCAGACAGGGCAAGCAACCCCAGGACAGACTGAAGGCTCATCGTGAGCTAGGCCTTGTACTAAACTCTCATTTTATCTTCACAAGAATCCTAGGATGTAGATATTATTATTAAGTCTATCGTTACCATGAAGACACCTAAGTCTTGGGAAGCTTATCTAGCTTATTCTTGGTCACATACTTTGTAAGTAATGGAGGCAAAACTCTTCACTCACAAAATATAAGACTACACCAAAAAACCTCGGTAATCAAAATAAGTAATACTTTAATGCAGTATTTTAAAATTCAAGATTAGTTAGCCGGGTACAGTGGCTTACACCTGTAATCCCAGCACTTTGGGAGGCCAAGGCAGGAAGATTGCTTGAAGCCAGGAGTTTGAGACCAGCCATGAGCTGCAATCATAACACTGCACTCCAGAGTGAGACTCTGTCTCTAAAAACGTAAATAAATAATGAAGATTAGTGGGAAAAAAATCTATGATGAGCAAAAGTCAAAATTTTCAATCAAGACAGAATCCAGCCATGCACTTACTTGGCCTCACTCTCTTCACCCTCATCCTGGCCCTGCTGCTGCGCACTATTGCTTCCAAGATTGAATAACTGGTCCAAGCCTCTAGCATGATGAAAAGTGAACTTTCCAGAATGAGTTTATGGGTAAAACATTCCAGAGATCCAAGGCAGGGTAGGTATGCAGCAATTTGAGCTACTATGCTTATCCTCGCTTCCTCCACCCTTGCTCTTTTTGAGAATAATAAAGATGCATTGATAGCAGGGACTCTACCCTAAATTCTCACTGTTTGCTCTCACTGATGGAGCCTAATGGAGGCTGAAATGAGATCTCTACGTGTCTTAAACTAAGATCAGAGAGGAGCCTCCCCTACCATGCTGGTTGCCATGTGAGGTGATCATCCCAGTGAGGACAAAGCCGGGCTCCAGGCCATTTTCTTCAAGAGAGCTGAATGTGAAAAGCTAACTTTAATTTGTGAAAATCATTTCAGTGCAGAAGACCATGTTAGGAGGATTTCTGGCAAATAAGCAGTGTGGAGTTTAGGAATCGAAGGCTTTTTTTCACCTGCAGTAACCAGGACATTTTGAGAATAAACCCCTGCTCATTCACAAATATTGTTTGAGGGACACTTGGTGCCAGAAAACATAGAATAAGACCTTGGCTACTGTTTACTGCAGTCCTTAAAGCTGTTTATATCAGTTTCCTAGATTCAGCTCTTCAAGTGGCTTAAATGAGGAGAGAGAGAGAGAGAGAGATGAGAAATTGGCCTCCATGAGAAATAGCATCATTAGTCTCTCTCATACTTTTGAGTTTCTTCCTCCTTTCCCTCTCTTCTCTCTCACATTCCTCTCACCTAATTTCCTGATGTACCAGATTTTCTGATTGAGCAGAAACCTCCACCACAGACTGTGAGAGAAATGCTTTGTCTCAATAAAAATCCCTGAACTCTGCAACTGTCTCATGACTAATTAAACCAAATAACAATGAAATTTTGCCTCCAGTTCTAACAATGTGCATTATTCACAAGAGCTTAGAATTTAAAATTGTCCTTTTTTAAGTTAAATAAACTGTCCAGTGATAAGTGAACGTCGGTTTACAAAACACTTTGTCTTACTTTTCACTGAGTTACTTAATACTCCCTCCCATAATCCATTTGCATTGATTCCTTCTTCATCAACCGTCTATGCATTCCAACACAGCTCAGAGCTGTAAAGAACTCCACTGCTGAATCACCAGGGAGGCAACTGTACTCACTTAAGACAAAAAACACAAATAAGTATCCACTTAAAACAGTACTTTTTTTTAATAGAGTTTTCCTCTTAATCATAATATAGCATTAGTTTCTTTCTGCATTCTCCTCCTGAACTTTCATGACACATCAAACAGGAGCAAATATTAATCTGTGTAGCCTGAAATTCACAATTTAATCATAAGTCATAATTTCCATATCAGGAGAAAAAAAATCAAATGATTATACTCCAGTGCACGAGGAACAATCTTGAATTAAATTTTACTCTCTGCTAAAGTTAGGTTTTCACAGCAATATCAAGAATGGTTTAAAGGAAATAGGAAAACAGTTACTGCTATATTAAAATTCCATGCCCCTAAGTGTTTACCGAAGATCAAACTGCCATTCCTTTTTGCAAATGAGAAGTGTCTTGCAGACATCGTCAAAACCTGATGTAAGAACCGGCAATGGTATCACAGTAGTCTCACTGATATTTTTCTTCTTTATCCATCCCCTTCCACTTGGAGTCAGAAATGATGCTCTTTTTGCCAGAAAAAAATCCAGAAAATCCTCCCAGATCACTGTCTCAGTGAGAACTGACCTTGTTTATCCTGCAGCCCAGCCCCCACCCTGGCTGCTGCTCAATGTCAAGTTACAAGATTTCCCAACTTTCTAGTAAACTCCAAGGTGGGAAGAAGAGGCTGAAGGTAACAGGATCCACCCACTAGAAAGATGCTAATCCTGACAAACTGCTCGAGCAGTAGCTTGAACCACAGCTAGATTGAATTCGGTCTCTCCTGAGAGGGCCAGACAAGGCTGGTAAGTAACAAAACCACTTTTCATGATGCCCTCAAAAGCAGATGGGCTCCATGCAGAAAGTTGGAGAAGGGTGCCATTGCCCTCTAGTGGCCAGAAGTGCAATCTTCTGCGAAGGAGTCCATTTCCAGAGATGTACAAGGCTCTCAATGTCAGGGTAAAATTATAGCAGAAACATGTCTAATTATGCTCCTCGAGTGTTTTCTTTAGTCCTTCCTGCTCAAAGGGGAGGCTGCGGATGGCTATCACAGGAATCCTGATGGAACAGCTCATTCTTAACTCCTACTGGTGCACCAGATGTGTCCAATTTTCTCCAGCTTTATTTTTCTTTTTCTTTAGCAGACCTGTTGATGGTTTTCCCCTAATCAATTAAATCACAAATTCATAGAGACCAACTATTTTTATATATTTCAGAGTTAATAACTTTAAATTAAAAAGGCTGAAAACTCACAATTCTTGGTAAGTGCAGAATAGGAGTGCCTGACAAACTAGGTAACTTTTTGTGAAACAGCAGCCAATTCCATAAGGGAGAAAATCATCCCAAACACATTTCAGTCCCTTAAATCATTGACTAGTGAATTTACACAGTGCTCAAATTTTCTAGGAAAAAAACTTGGAAGTTCATAGTCATTCTTCAAATTTGACAATTCAAGAAAAAAAGTTTGATACCTACTTTCAAACTTTCTATATTCCACTGTTTTATTATTATTGAATGATTAAGTATGCCTGTGATCAAAGTGAAAACATCAATATTGAAAGTAAATTCCAATGAAATTGTTATGTTTCTCGATCATCTACCTACATAAATGTATTGAGAACGAAGAAAGACTAAAATCAGATTCGAAGATCTTGTTTAGATGGTTCTGAAAAACAGATCTGAATATAACAGATCAACGTTTACCAACTTCATAAGTTACCACTTCATAAGTCACCGGAATTCACAGGCAAGGTTCCAGGACACACTATGCTCCTGGGAGTGCAGTACTGGCATTGTAAATCAGACCACGAGGTCAATGTCATGGCGTTTCCCATATGAGGGTCCCCAAACCAGAATCTTTACAAAGCAGCCATGTAATTCTATTCAAAGGGGAAGAAAAACCATGAATTATGAAGACAATTGCATTAAAAGAGCATGAAATTGATCCTTATTCCCCCAAATCACGGCGCGGCTCTCCAAGTCTGTCCCCTGCTCCCTCCTCCCACAAATACACAAACATGCACATCCACAGCCACCACTCTACAGAGGAAACATGAGTGCTAAGACATAAAAAAATTGCACCGTAACTATGTTTTTTTTATTTTCAAATTAACAAAAGATTGCATCTTAATTGAAAATAGAATTTAGGTTTCTAGTAATTTTGCTGTCTGGTGTTCTGATAAGAATGCTGAACGTAATGAAAGTTCTGAAGTGCTATCAAGATGGTCCACTGCTTCAGTAAGAACTATTTTAAAAGCTTATTTTCCTAGGAAGCAATAAGCAGCCATTTGAATAAATCTACATGTCTGGGCCTCGCCAGAGTATCCAGTCTCAATCTGTCCAAGGCATGCCTTCATTCTCCCTTGCCCAGGGGTGAGGAGGGTGGTGTGTTCTTTCAAACAATGTCATACAATGCCCAGTTTATGCAGACTCTGAAGTAACAACTAAAATGATAGTAATAATTTTTATTAATAATAGTGCATGCCTGCAAGACATTTTAATGTCTTAATTTACAGTGTCTCAAAAGTAAGATGTAAAGATAATTCTTACTCAAGCAAAGATGCCTTTCCCTGGTCTCTACTGAAAAGCACTCACATTCCTTTTGTACTAGGATGGATTTCAGTTTTACATAGAGGTTCCAATTCCAGAGCCCACTGGCCAACTCTAAAACTTGAAATCAGAGATTGCATTTAAGGAACTTTAGTGGCTGGAGCCTCAGAGTGCCTCTCGTATTGGCCACAACTCTGTCCCTTTGTTTTGTAACTTTTTTTCCTTTGTCCTATTGGAAGAAGACTAGGCTCCCTGCAGCTAGGGTTGGGCAGTTAATATTTCTGTTCTGGTGTCTGCACCTACGTATTTGTAGGAAAAAAAATTCCAGGATTAACGAAAAGAAGGTCAGTCCCTTCTCTTCTCCTCTGCCAACATATTAGGCTCTAGCGCTCAGAGCCCAGCCTGGCAAATGTGCTGATGCGATGCTAAAGGATCCTCGCTCCTGAGAACACATCTGCATCCCCATCCCCAGGAAATCCAGACACCCCGCAAAACCATCGACGTCTGCTGCAAGCCCAAGTGATAAGGAAATTGATCCGTCCTCTCGCCAGATTAACTATGGTAGCTTCCCTGTGATTAAAACGAAAACTTACTGCCTCATATTAAACCGAAAGCCATGATTAGAAGAAGAAAATAATAAAAGATTTCAGAGCGATGGTAGCAAGATTTCTTTAGGGGGAGACGAAGGGAAGACTTTAGTGAAATCTACACCCTCATACAGCAGGGTTTCAAGAACAATCCCCCACTCACATCCCTTAGGGATGACCGGTCGTCATGCAGGGATGGTATTAAATAATTAAAAGATGCAATTTCTTAATAGCAGTGTGATGGCCCATGAAATTCCTACTGCATTATCAGCAAAAGCAACAGGGCTTCTTCTAGCACCTAGAAAACCTTTCACCCGGGAGAGGCAGGCGCAGGGAGCCCCCGGCGAAAGTAGGCCCTCGGTAAAAAACGAACAAGGAAGCCGGACCCGCAAGCCTCCCCCGACCCCACTTTCTCTGGGGACTCCGCTGCACAGCGTGAGGCGGGCCCTCCTACAGTTCCTCCGTGTTGGTGGGGGGCGGGGGTGGCGGGTGCGGAGAAGGGAGCTCTCCTTGCCGCCCTCCCCATCCGGCCGGCTTCTCAGTGCTTCCCACCTCCCGGCTAGCGTTCCGGGGGCAGAGCGCAGGGAGGGAGGCCGTGCGTGCCGGGAGCTGTAGAGGCTTGGCGCGCTCCGAGAGGCGGCGCAGGTTTCGGGAAGGTTTGGTTCTCAAAGTTAACGTTGACCCTGGCAGCTTTCGCCAATCCCAAGCCAGAGGCGAACCCGAGTCTGGGCCGCTCATGGACCTACCCCTGAGCTGGTGGGAGCTTACAAACGGGCTCCGGAGCTCCCGCAGAGACTCGGGCTGGAGGGCTGTAGCGCACCGCAGCTGGCTACCCCAGAACCGCAGTCGGCGGCCCCAAACCCACGCTATTAAAGTGCGGGCAATCGCCTTCCGGAGCTAGGGTCCTTCCGTTTTCCCGGGCTTCCCCAGCAGTCTCGACTGGAGGGACTGAGCCCCGGGGAGCTTGAGGCAGGGATCCGGGAGGATGGAGTAAGAACCGCGCAGAGCGGGGTCATGTCGCCGCTTTGGGGAAGCGGCGCAGGGCTGACGGGCACCGCGCCGTGGGCGACTTTCCCCAGAGACATAACCGGGGGCAGTCGGCGTGTCCGGAGCTCTGCTCTGCAGCTTCTTGCCCCAGCCAGGTACAAACCCCCTCTGCCGCGGCCTCGGCGCAGACCCCAGAGGAGGCCGGAGCCCGGGAGAGTCGTGGAGCGCACATCTGGAGCCTCCGTCCCCTGCACTGCCCGCGCCCACAGCTGGCTCCCTTCTCCCTTTCTGATTTTTAAACAAACCTCTCCCTCCCTGTTGCTTTGCATTAGTGAAACCTTCTCGACTCGGATACCACCGTCTCCCCCACCACCTCGCCCCGCCAAGACGTTCTTTTCCTGAGAAAATCCTGCCCCCCACTCCAAGAAGCCCCAACCAGGCGAAAGGAAGGGACTGGCGGCGCGCCTCACCTGGGGCCCTAGCGGGTGGACGCAACCTCCGGGCCGCCGGTCCCTGGCGCAGGGCAAGCGCTGCGGTGTTAGCCCCAGCCCCAGTCCCGGTCCCATTCACAAGTCAGCGGCGGCTGCGAGCGGCCCCCGCGGCATCTGCTCCTCGGCCCGCGACGCTCCCCTCGGCTGGCGGCGGCCGCGGAATGAGCCGCCGAGCGCGCTAGTGGCAGGAATGAGAAACCGGGGGGAGGTGGCGGGCGGGCGGGGGGTT